>NC_050448.1:94978204-95144193 GCF_903995425.1 Onychomys torridus | reverse complement strand
AGAGACCTTGACACTGGCTTCTTTGCTGTTTTACTCTCTCCCTCCTGTATAAAGACTTATGGACAAGCTTCCATTACCTGGCATGGAATTACTATCAACAGTACTAGATTTGGTCTTCTTATTAGCTACACTTCTTTCAGCCCTGGGCTTACACACACATACACACACACACACACACACACACTTTTAATTTTTATTTCTTTCTTTATTTTCTTTCCCATTTTTATTTTATTATTTTATTTTTATTTTCTTTCCAATTAGGGCCCCTTCTTGTTTTGGTTCCTGCCACTGTAGATACCTGACAGACAGACAGCCTCCAGTTTCCATGCCAAGAGTTACCCGCACAGATGGCTTTTCTAGTAGCTCTGGAGGTCACGTCACAGACACTTGCCACTAAAGAAAGGGGGGCTTTTCTACCCGAGAGGATTTCAGTTACAAACCAGCATTTATAGTATGAAGAGCTTCAAAGCAAGAATTGCTTCATTTGCTCAGTCCAAAAATACCTGCTTAATGTTAGGACTGCAAAAGCAGGATGCCTGTCTCACAGGAGAGAACACATGAAGGTCTTCAGGAGTCAGTCAATGCTGCAAGCTAAGTATCCTGAGGGTAAGGATGTGTATAGAGCATCCAAATTAGACCAATAGGTAAGGAAGTCTGCATGATGGGGATGATGCCGATGATTTATTTTGAAGGATAAATCTGCTTAGGAGTCGGAAAGAAAAGAGGGTAAATTATAAATTGCGTTATGAGTAAGAAGGATGAGAAAATTTGGGGTGGCTGTTGGTTTCTCTCTCTCTCTTGAAACAAAGGCATTGTATGTTTTAAGTAACATGACTAAGCATTGACCCTACCACTGAGCACTACTTCCACCTCATATCTCTTTCGAGTGCCTCCCTAGATGGAATGCTGGCCCCTGAGAAGGGAGTGCAGGAATGGGATGGGGTTGTCAGAGAAGACATGCTTGTTGTGGATGTTTCCTTTGAGCTGCTTGCAGCCCAACCAAGTAAAGACAGCATTCAACTTTCTCTTGTTTCACAGACTCATCCACAGAAGCAAACCAATGAATGTTTTGTCATGTCCTCGTAGAGCAATTTCCAACTATCAAGGAGTCAGCAAGTAAGCAGCAGAAACCCTTCCTAAGTTCTTTATGGATGCATTGACTGAGGACCAGCAGCTCCCTTAGAGGACAGAAATACCTGTGAGTAAATAGCTGTCTAACCATTATCACAAGCCTTGGACCCAACAGAAGAAATGTGTCACTGTTGGCTGCCACAGGTAGGATGAGAATGACCAGAGGATTTCTATTCTCTGAACAGAACACAGACAGAGCCCTGGGGATGAAGAAGCCCTTCCCTGTGTGAACACTAAGCCTGTATTGCTGGTATATGAAGAAGAATCCTGAAGGTAGACATGCACTGAACCACATTGCAGTTAGACACCCTCATCTAAGCTAAAGAAAGTCTTCTCTCCTCACAGAGCTCTTGAGTCACAGATCCTCAAATGGCCTAGAACAATATCTGAAGAGAGTTGGCATTAGACTCTGAACGACAAGCCCATTCTCCCCTCTTATTTTCCCCTCTCACTCCATGCCATAAAGCAGAATAATCTAATATTTATTGAACTTTACAATGCTTTGCTGAATACCATGAATTGGAGACAGAAAGAAAAGATATGAACTCCATCTTCAGACTTTGTAAGCTGGCAAAATAAACACACATTTTTTTGTTTTGTTTTGTTTTTTGTTTTTTGAGACAGGGTTTCTCTGTGTAGTTTTGGTGTCTGTCCTGGATCTCACTCTGTAGACCAGGCTAGCCTCAAACTCACAAAGATCCGCCTGGCTCTGCCTCCTGAGTGCTGGAATTAAAGGCATGCGCTACCACTGCCCAGCATAAACACACATTTGTAAATTGAACATAGCAACATTAGTTTTTCACTTGTTCTTTTGACAGATTTTTCTCTCAAAAATTTTGTTCAGTGCTATGGATTAACAAGGTAAGGGCACTTCTGACAACTGAGGACCTCAGTTAGATCCCTGGCACTCACATGGTGTAAGGACAGATCCAAGTCTTACAAGTTGTCCTCTGGCATTCCACCTGCCCCCCCTGCCTCCCCCACATGCTTGCGTGCATACGTGCACACACATGTAAAATAAAAGTAAAAAATAAAAATTGAAATAAGTTTAAGAAGGGCTGAAGAGATGACTCAGCATTTAAGAGCACTTGCTGCTCATGCACAGATTGGGGTTTGGTTCTCTACTTAGAGTGGCTCACACCACTTGTAACTCCCAATTCCGGTGAATCTGATGCTTTCCCTTCCTCTCCCCTCCCCTTCCCTCCCCTCTCCTCCCCTCCCCTCCTCTCCTCTCCTCTCCTCTCCTCTCCTCTCTCTCCTCCCCTCTCCTCTCCTCTCCTCTCCTCTTTCCTCTCCTCTCCTCTCTCTCCTCTTCTCTTTTCTTCTCTTCTTTTCTCTATCCTGTCTCAAATTAATGTTTCTTTGAAAAGTTTAAATTTTTAAAAAGAAAACAAAAAGTTTAAGAAAGCAGCAAGATGAGCCACACTTGGACTCTGTTGTGTTTTAAAGGTGAAATGTCCCACATGGACACGTGTGTTAGAATGCCTGGTCCCCAGCCAGCAGCACTGTTTTTGGTGGTTATAGAATCAACCCTTATGAAGGGGGAGCCTGCCTGTACAAAGAGGGTCTTTTACTTCACTTCCAGCCTTTTCTTTGTGCTTCCTAGTCTGCCCAGATATGAAGGAGCAGCATCACATCCCTGCCACCACACCTTTCCTGAAACTCTGAGAAGAAATAGTCTTTTCTCCTGAAGCCGCTTTGTGTCAGGTATTTGCTCACAGATGAGTAAAGGAAACTATAGAGCTCATCTCTAGAGACCACCAGGAAAGAATCATCTAGTTTTTTTTTTTTTTTTTTTTTTATATTTGTTTTTCTCTAAGGGAAAAAAAAAAGATCTTTAGGAGGAAAACCATATGAGACATTGTAAGGGGAATTTGGGCCTGAGGAGGTGTGTAAGTTCTAATGTAGGTGATGTTCATTCCAGGCTACTTTCAGAACTTCCAGTCCTGGTTCTCAAATGCAACTTGGTTTTTCCTTTTTATTGCTTCTTAACTTTTTATTTATTTTTTGTAGCTTTCATCCACCCTCTGCCCATGCAACCTACCCCCTAAAATAAAATAAAATAAAATTTAAGAGAAAAGAAAGAGAAAAAGAAAAGAAAAATCTCATTGTAGAAACTGTAGGGTGACACAGTGAGTCATGCAGCAAACCATTTTATCCATATATCTTTACTTGCAAGTGTTAATTGCAAAGAGTCATTTATCTGGTTTGAGGCCTCTGGTGTCTGCTACATTATTGATGCTGGGCCCTCACTGAGACTCCTCTTGGATATCAATGTTGTTGTTCTGTGTTGTGGAGATCCTGTATCTTTGGATCTGCAAGACCTGCCCCCTCATGTGCTCCAGCAGATCACAGATGGAATGGATGTTGGGGGTGGGCCAACATATAATCCTGGTTCTGGGCCTGGGTAGTTGCAGGGTTGGTCAGCCTGCCAGCTCTCTCCCATCTCCACCACCAGGGAAAGCTCTCCAGCACTGCCCCAGCTAGCTCACCCATTGCGGCAGGTAGCAAGGAGCTGGGTCAGTTCTGCTCTCACACCATCAGAGCCAGCTCATCCACACCTACACCACCAGGGCCAGCGCTACTGTGTTGCCCAGGCAACACTCTCCAGCGTGCTGAAGCTGGTGAGAGGTAGGGACAGCTTTCCTGCTCTTAGGACCTCAGGGCCAGCTTTCCCACCTGCCATGGGCAGTGAGGGGGCATGGAGTGGTGTAGTTAGAGTTTTCCTGCCTGGTCCACAGTCAGGAGAAATCTCTCTCACCCGCCATTCCCACAGTTGCTCAGACCCAACCAAGTAAGTACACAGAGACTTATATTACTTACAAACTGTATGGCCGTGGCAGGCTTTTTGTTATCTACTTCTTCTGTCTTAAATTAACCCATTTCTACTAATCTATACTTTGCCACGTGGCTCGTGGCTTACCATTACCTTACATCTTGTCATGGCAGTGGCTGGCAGTGTCTCTCTCCAGCCTTTCACCTCCCAGAATTCTCTTCTCTCTTGTCCCGACTATACTTCCTGCCTGGCCACTGGCCAATCAGAATTTTATTTACACAGAATGATATCCACAGCAGAGTGGGGGGAGTAGGGCGTTTTCCCCTCTCCAAAACCACCACCTGGCAGGTGAGGGAGGCAGGGCCAGCTCTCCCACTCTCATGCCCTCAGGGCTGGCTCACTCACTCCCCTGAGAACAGGGTCATCTATATTTATGCTGCCCAGGTGAGGTGCAGAAACCGCTCTCTCAAGTGCTGCAGCTGGTGAAGGGCAGAGCCAGTTCTCCCTAGTGTTGCAGCCAGTGAGGGGCAAAGCCAACTCTGTGCAGCCTTTGGTGGTAACAGGAGTCACAGACATCAACTCAGACCATGGCTGCAGCAGGGCCACAGACTCAGACATGGGCCTTGGCAGCAGTCCAGGCCAGGACATCACTACAACCTTGGGTGGCAAGCAAGCTACCCACCTTAGTCCTCTCCTCGCTGCCTTCACCTCTTCAGATCTGCCTCTCTCCACGGGACATGAACCATCTGACTCTTTCTCCCATACCCCACCATATATTTGCTCACCATAGTAATGCCCTACAGCCTGGCACCTTTCTGTGCCAGGGGGCTCATGTTTTCTCCTTGCTGCCCCTGGTAGGCCTGTGGGTCTTCTTCCCCTTATCAGTCATAATGCTCTTGGTTTTCTTTTCATTACATTTATTTATTTGTGTGTAGATGGTACATGCCACTATACCAACTTGTGATAGTCAGTTCTCCCCTTCTACCATGTAGCTCCTAGGAATCTCAAATTCAGGTCATCAGGCTTAGCAGCAGACATATTTACCTCCTGTACCATCTTGCCACCTCTGCTTTACTGTCTCTTTAGGGGGTAAGTTTAGCTGTGTGCTTCAAGCTGAAAACAAAACTCCTATCCCTCCCATTTTTTTGTTTTTGTTTTAAAGAAAAAGAAACAGCCCATGTTCAAACTTCAAGATGATGAACGTAACAAAAACACAGTTCAATGTTCTGAACTGGTTTTTGTTTTTGTTTTCTAGAAAAAAAAAGGCATAAATACTTAGAAAAGAAAACACAATAATATGCATCATTTTTTACTGAGAGTGAATCAGCTAGCTTCAATTCTCCTTTCCAGATGGCCAGTGCACTGAAGGATCAAGAAAACACAGTTGACATTATGTATTCAATTTATTTGGGTAGAACACATGTGATTTGAGGGCCACAGTTTCAAAGCCATCTGAGAACGTTAAAAATTCTTTGAATCCAGCCTTTCCCATGCTCCAGGTGTAATTCCACTGCTGTGTATTTGCCCTGTCTTGCCATCAATCCACTGAGAACCTTCACCCAGCCCAGGATGTGCTTAAAGAGAGCTTGACACTTAGATTTCAGTTCTTTCTTTAGCTTATCCCATGCTACCCCCTTTCTCAACTCTTTGGTTTTCCTGTTAATCTGTTAACCTCTCTTTAGGTACTGTTTGCTTTAGGTCACTTTTTACAGGCCCTGGGTGTAATAAGCATTGCAGCTCAGATGGAAAGGTATCTTGGCAGCTGGCAGCCAAGGTGTAGGGAAAAGAGGCTGGCTAAAGAAACCTATCCTGACCCTGGAGCCCAGAACTAGGGAAAGATGGCTCAGATCAGGACAGAAAGAAACACAGTTTGGCTCACTCAGATGAGAGCCATCTCTGCCCCTGGCCAACTGACTTCTGAAACCAACCAATCACAGGGTAGGATAGTAGAACCCTGGGTCCGGGTTGACTCCATTCCCAAGATTTCCTGTGAAAACCGCCCTGCCTAGTCAGTTAGAAAAAGGGCTGTTCTCTCCACCCTGGTAGAGGTAGCTATACTACTGGATTCCTCCTTCCCAAATAAATCTCTTTCTCAAAAGTGTTTTAGGTGTGAAGATCTTCATTCACTGGCATAGAGAAGATCCTTGCTGAGAAGTCCCTCAGTGGACAAAAACAAGGGAGAGCTGAAAGAGCAGAGTAGGGAGGAGCTGAACAGAAGATCTTTGCTGATCCCTCAGTGGACAGATCAAGAGAGAGCTGAAAAATAACGCTTTTCTCCAGAGCTGGAGGAGACTGCTACATTTCTGCAAGGGTTTCCCCTTTTGCAGAGTGAAACAAAAGAAGCAACATCTTAGGCTGGAGAAGCAGTGCTCTGCTAGGAAGCCCTCTTAAGTGGGGGCTGAGCAAAGCTCTGTTGTAGAGGCTCTCCAGGAGAGGAGCAGGATTGCTATATCCTGCGGGGAGACCATCCCCCTGCGGGGAGACCATCCCTCATCACACCAGGTATACCTTGACTTTCCTGAAGAGTCTGGATTCCCTTCCTTGCTGAAGCAGTTCCAGGCCTGACTCTCCCAAGAAGTCAGAAAAATTTCCCCTCCAGGGCTGAACTGTCTCCTTGCAGTTCAGCCATCTGAGCTGTCCTAAGCAGCTCAAGGTGTTGCCTGACTCCCCAGGTAGTCAAGACGCCTTTTCCAGAGTAGTTGCAACCAATTTACTTACATTTTTGGTGTGGAAACTGGGACACCAAACCTACAGAGTTGCAAAACTCACTTTGCAACCAATTTACTTACACAAGGAATACCAAAAAGTCATACCACAAAACAAACATCACAGAAGAGATTTATTGGAAGGAAAAAAAAAAAAAAAAAAGAAAAGAAAAGAAACAAAAGGGTGGATGCCTCTGCTTGAACAAGAAATAGCAGCAAAATGAACAGGATAGAGACCTTATATAGAGTTTCTTGGGGAGGGAATGGAACTTTTCAGGGTGGAGCTTTCCAGGGTGGAGATTGGTGGGATTTTATATCCAAAGATTGAGCTTTCTCCTCTGTAGGATGGGGGGCACAGTCCAGTAGTTAGGGTAGTTAGAGTATTCTGTGGGTGGAACCTGGCAGCTAGAGGTCTTTAGAGGAGGGGCCTGGCCACTCCTGTGGCTCAAGGGGCTTACATTGGGACTTAAGGAAAATATTTGCATTGTTCATCAAAGCCAGAGGAAAATGCAAGCAGTCTCTCAAGTTTAATGCAATATTTGCTTTACCCCCATATTTACTAACTAGGTCAAGGAGCAGACATGTGTCCCTGCAGGTCTCTGTTTGACTTTGATGTGTACCTGGCTACCTTGATGAAAGAACAGTAGACTTGAGTGTAGACGTTTCCTTTGCAGGCACTAGGATCCACAGCTTCTCAGGTCTACTTCTGCAGCAACTCATGTTACAGATGAAGCTCAGCACAATTTTTGGTTACACCCAGGTTATAGGGTGTGCCCAAGATCACACTGAGCTCAGTTTAGAAGCCATTTTTGGTGGCCTGGCTCTAAATCCATTTTCCATTCTTACTGAGGAGTATATTCTGAACTGTGAATAAAATTCCTGTCATCACAGTGACCTTATCTGGAGTATTGTCTAGTGTTTATGAAAATCTGTGTGTCCCTATAACCTGGTATTTATTAGAGGTAACAAGTTACTCACAGCATTTCATAACTGATGGGAGCCCCAGTGGATTGAAATGCCCATACCAGGGTCTAGACTGGATGGTACAGATTTGCCAAAGACTTAACCCTTCAGCACAGATTATTAGCTTAAAGAAAGCTAAAGTGTGTGAAGTTCTGTGTTTCTAATAACTGAGAACCTTCCAGACAGGTCAGGCTTAGTTTTCCACAGTGCATCTAGTGATTTATCAGTTTAAAATACACAAGCGCGCGCGCGCACACACACACACACACACACACACACACACACACACACACACATGCACGCATGCAAATGATCTGCTGCTAGATTTTGCCTACTTTGAACCTCTAATGTTGTGGCTCCCGTTGTCTTTTTATCAAGAAACTGCCATGTTTACCTACTGACCTAAGGAGGCTTTTCTCTTTTTTCCATCAATTCTATAGTAATTGATAGATCTGTAATCAGTCTTTAGCCCTACAGTATATGTTTAAGTTCATGTACTTTGCATGTCTGTGGAGGGTGTGTTGTTTGCTTTTTTTTGTTTTTTGTTTTGGTCTTTTTTCAGCTGTGGAATGAGAAGTATTTGTAGCTATGAATGAAATTTTAAGAACCTGCTTTAGAACCAGACAGTTTGACAGTGAGACCTGACGGTAAGATGACTTTCCCTTTTCTGAGTCCCTAGAGCAAGACTCTTGACAAGGAGGCCATGCGGGCTCTCTGCCTCCTCTACTGGGAGCTAATAGAGTTTGCAATCTGACTTTAGGAATTCCTTGTGCTTGCCAGATGAGGAAGAGACCTATTTCACCAAGCTCTGGAAGTGCCCTTCTTCCTAAGAACCATTGGATACAGTTCATTTTCGCAGGTTATCCTTTTAGACATGAGTTCTAGATTTATGTTAAGAATTTTATAAATTGGATAAAGGAAACCAAATGTTTAAAGGAAAGAAAAAGCAAGGACCAGGAAACATCACAGAGGAGGAGGCAGAAAGAATGTCACAGCTTTAGGGAAAAGACAACTGATATGAGATGCTGTCTTCTGGACACACATGCCATTACACTCATGAACCTTACAGCAGCTATACTTACCAGCACAAGACTTGCACAAGATTATGCCTATCAGCATACCATTACAAGTCGGGGAGGGGCATAAGGGGCCTCTCCATTAGCTGAGTAGCTGTTGGCAGTTAATGGTTACCTCAGAAGGGGAGTTATTTACTTTTGTAGTGTAGTCATTGGTTAGTTGACCATGCTTTAGTAAATAATCACATGCCTATGCTCAAGCAACCCTAAAGAAACTCAGAGGATTGGGTCATGAAAAGAGATGTGGGGCTTGAGAATGTGTCTCAGTGGTTAAGAGTGCTCACTCTTCTTGCAAAGGGTTAGAGTTTGATTCCCAGTATCTGTGTGGCTCACAATGACTGTAACTCCAGCTCCAGGAGATCCAGCACCCTTTTCCGGGTACACACACACACACACACACACACACACACACACGCACATACACATATGAATGCATTATTTAAAATAATATAATAACAAAAATTGTAAAAATAGTTTTAAAATAAGACATTCAAAAAAAGGAGGAAGACTCATTCAGAAGAAAAAGAGGGCCAGGGAGAGCGGGAGGTGATAAGACTGAGTAGATAGGGTGAATATGATCAAAATACATCATATACACATAAATAAAATTATACAGCATAAATAAAATAGATTTAAAAGCAAAAATAAGGACATGAAGGCTTCATATCAACCATAAGCCCCACACAGTCATATTCTCACTCCTTAGAAATGTATTTATAATTCTGTCTACACCCTTTCTGAGTTGGTTAAGTACACACGATAGGCAACTAATCAGGGTTTAGTTTTTTAATTAAAAATTAGGACTCAATACTAGGGAAAAAATCCCACTGACTAATCTAAGTGCTAGGCATTTAAATTCAGTTTAAAACAAACCATACCCCTGATTAGGTATTTGCTACATTTCAATTTCTTTAATTTGAAAAGTCAAATTGCAGATAATAAGTACCATTTAAAATAAAAGGGTCTAAAGTATACCACAAATATTAGTGAAGAAGGCAAACATATGTGGAATTCCCAGGAGCGTGTACCACACACAGGCTCTCTTCTGGCCTGTTGTGCACAGTCAGGACCATCTTAAATTTCAGAAGCAAGTTAAAGTAAGGGACTGTCCCCTTTGAGCTCTGACATGCAGGCTCCCCTGTCTTCAGTGTCTTCACAGAACACCTCTGTCCTTTAGAGCTGTGACTGTGAGGTCAGAAAGGCCTTGAGAAGAGGCTGACGGCATGGATCCTGTTTTCAACATGTTGGTGGTGTGTGCTTCTTACAGCATAGGTGCTCCATCTGGTCAGTTCTGATGACAAAGTGATAGCACAGATGAGGTGTCTTTCCTCTAGATAGGTTAATTCTCAGGAATCTAGAGAATGGAATTGGAAAGGAGGGTATCAGCATAGTTAGGACCCATCAGTTCTGTTGCTTGGCTTGGTAGGTGGCCACCTGTCCTTTGTGTCCTCTGTGGCATAGACAATCTTCCCTTCATAGTCTTGCCTTCATGACTTCCTGTAACCCTAATGGCTTCCCAGAGTCTTCCCTCCATACACCATCGCAGTCAGTGTGTGAATGCTGAATATTCACGGACAACCAACCAGTAACAACCGCATCATTTACAGGCCCTTTCAATTCTCCCATGTTGAGAAAGCTTTGGCACACTCCTCCCTGCCTGCCTTCTGCCTCTGATACTTCACCTTTCTGTTCTAAGCTGTGTACTCTGTGTTTTCTGATAGCTTAAAAAACAAGGTCCCCCCCCCAAAAAAAAAGAATGCATTTTATGCAGGGTGGTGGTGCACGCCTTTAATCCCAGCACTCAGGAGGCAGAGGCAGGTGGATCTCTGTGAGTTTGAGGCCAGCCTGGTCTACAAAGTGAGTTCCAGGAAAGGTGCAAAGCTACACAGAGAAACCATATCTCCAAAAAAAAAAAAAAAAGATTATTTTTAATCATGTGTAGGTGTAACTGTTTGTATTTGAGTATGTGCACATGAGTGTAGATGCCCATAGAAGCCAGAAGAGGGAGTGGGATTCCTTGGGGATGGAATTGTATGCAGCTGTGAGCCACCAGCTACTGATGCTAGGCCCTAACCTGGGATCCTGTGCAATAGCAGCACAGCTCTCACCTGCAGAGCCCTCCTGCCAGTGTCCTCTGATGATTTTTTAACACATCACATTCCACTGTTTTGAATCCCTTCCTTACGCGTCTTCCTGAATAGTTTCTGCTCTTTCCACCACAGCCAGTGCAGTCTCCTGCCTCCTCCCGATCTGCCCCACTGGTTTCTCTGCATCTAGCCCAGGAGGGCTTTTGTTCTCTTACTTAATTTCTCAGGAAAAACAGAAAGCAAATGACAAAGAATTCCATCCCTGATGTTTGATTTGAGAAGCTTTATGTCCTCAGGGAAAGATAGGCTGCTTGTTGGAGAAAATAATGAGCCAGAGGGTAGTTTTCCCTCCCACTGCAGATATAAACAGCAGGAATGAGATCTGCCTGTGAAGAGAGGAGGTGTTGAGGGGAGAGGCTGAAGAATGGTAGGTGATATGTGACCAGGGAGAGGTTCTCTGGAAAGTCACTCATATTTGATGCCTGGGCCCAGACGGCTGCATCTGCCCCTGGGAGTCCCAGAGGGCTGCTGTCTGGTGGCTCATCTATGAAGGTGCCTCTAGAGGTGGGTCCTGGGCTTAGGGGCCGATACATCTTAAAATGCTCTTAAGAGGGAAGAAGCACAGCAGGATTATTAGCTCTGGAAGGAAGTTCTCAAATGGCCTTTCTAGGTTTGCCTTGGCCCTTGGCTCATGTGAGGGATGATGGTGAGGGCACATCAAGGACCCTCCTGAAGAGTGTGTGGGATGATTGATGTGGTTCTAGATGACAGTAGAAGGAGGGGAAACTTCAGTCAGGATGTAATATATGAGAGAAGAATAAATTTTAAAAAACGAACAAAAAAAAAATCCAAAGTTGAACACATTGTTTATCCAAATTTATAGACTATTTGATTCAGTCACTCAGTCCTGTCTTACCTTAGACATCATTGCAACCTCACTGCCCCCTCCTTGGGAAAGTGAGGGGGGCTCTCGTTTTAAAAGTGATGGAGAGCCGGGCGGTGGTGGCACACGCCTGTAATCCCAGCACTCAGGAGGCAGAGGCAGGTGGATCTCTGTGAGTTCGAGGCCATCCTGGTTTACAAAGTGAGTTCCAGGACAGCCTCCAAAGCTACAGAGAAACCCTGTCTCGGAAAAAAAAGTGATGAAGAAAAACTTTCTTTAAAGTTTAATGGGAGCATCAGTGATAATGTGTTTGTAAAAGGTATAGTACGGCTCCTGGCTTGGAGAAAGCCCTCAAAAGGATGTGGTTTTTATTCCAGTTGTCTTGTTTATCCCTGTTTGCATGGCAGACACTTAACCTATGTTTACTGCACTAAATCTTAATCTGGAATCTAGTCAGTTAAGAAGAAGGAGCAGCACCCATTAAAACACAGGTATTTATCCATGCTTCACCATGCTCTCTGTATGGAGAGAGCAATACACATCAATCAAAGCAGTCACACAGCGGGAGGGAAGAAGGGGTCACTTTTGTTAATAGTCTAGCTTCCTAAAACAGGAACTGTAGGGAGAGTGGAAGTTTGTTTGACAAAGAAACAATGGAGAAGGTGAGGTCATCTTCTGCAGAGGGAAGTTTTTTCAGTCCTGCCTTGCCCAGCAGTCTGGATGAATCCTTCCCACCCAGGATCCCACAGCTGCTTATAAAATAATTACATAGAGGCTTATATTAATTACAAACTGTATGGCCTATGGCCCAAGCTTTTTGCTAGCTTGGTCTTATAACTTAAGTCAACCTATTTCTATTAATCTATGTGTTGCCACATGGCTGTGGCGTTACTGGTCTGCTGGCACCTTGTGGCTCCTTGGGCTGGTATCCCCCTGACTCTACACTTTTTTGATCTCATCTTCAGTTCGAATGGACTGCCTAACCTTCTTCTGCCTCACCATTGGCCAAACCACCTTTTTATTAACCACTTAGAACAACACATATTCATAGCTTACAGAAAGACATCCCAAGGCAATCTTCCATTTCACTGCAAACATTGGCTATGTACCCAGTTAAAGGATGCAGGATCACATCATCAAATTCATTGATGCATTTGGTTAGATTTGAAAACAGTATTAGAGAGGGCATGAAGTGAGCCACGAGGGGCTGCAGTGCAATGGGACCTGCCAGAGGCTTTGACAAGATGACAGGAAGCAAAAGTTGTAAGGGAAGAGAAGACTGGGGCTACGGGAAGAGGGGCAGGCACCGCAGCAGTTCTTGGCTCAGAGCCACAGGCTGCCCAGCTCAGCCACAGTGCAGGTGCTGAGGGCCCCCGCACCTTGGCAACATTAAGGAAGTTGAGACTGACATTGCTAATCAGACACCTGGTAAGTGTCTTAATCTGCACGGGGTAGAGAATTAATTGGAGAACAGACCTACCGTGAAGGTGTGAGACACCAGGAGGGTGACGTGATATAATGCTGTGCTTGCCTGGATGAAACAAAATTCTGTAAATTAATGGCCAGGTAAGAACAGAATAAAATGTTCAGTGAGTTCCAGTGGCCCTATCGTTCCTCATCTACACTTCCTGCTTCCTCTCCTCCCTCTTTGTTGTCCACACACCCTCTTCCAGCTGTCACTAGGCCAGTGGTTCTCAACCTTCCTAATGCCGCAGTCCTTTAATGCAGTTCCTTGTGCTGTGGTGACTCCCAACCATACAATTATTTTCATAACCGTGGTATCGCTACTGCTATGAATCATAATGTAAAATATCTGATATTTCTGATCATCTTAGGTGACTCCCATGACCTAAGACCGCTGGTAGGGTCATGACTCTAAAGCTGAGAACCATTGCATCAGGCATTCACTGGGGAATAGTCTTAGGGCAGCCATAGTGAAGGGATCATCCTCCCCAACCCCGACTCAAACACCAAGGAAAATATGAAAACCCCAAATCTTAAAAAAGACCCAGAAGGAGAAAAGGGAAACCTCATTATTTTTGTAAGAAGTTCTACACTAGGAGGACTGGAAAGAGAGACAATCTCGATGAAGCTCTATTGTTGGGCAGGTTGAGCATATGTAGAAGGCAGCTTGTATGTTCTCTCACTGAGGAGTTCAAAGTCAGATTAGCATAAGGATGATAACCAAATACCAGGGAGAATATTTAAGTTTACAGAGAGGTCCTGAGTCCTGCAGAGCTCAAGGGTATGGAGTCAATTGACTTAATGGGCTTACCGCTACCTCCACTCACTGCCAAACTCTGTGTGTGTGCGGATGTGTCATGTATGTGAAGCTAGAGCAACTTTTTTTTCATCACTGGCATTGGTGACATTTGGGACTGAGGGCTTAGGTAGTCTTTTTCAGAATCCTTCACCTCTACCCAACAGAGCTAGATAGCATGCCGATTCTCAAGTGACGATAACCACAATGTTTCCAGACACACAGTTGTTGCAGACTGAGAAGCATTGCATTAGGGAGCAGATGACTCCATAATGTTCACTGGTATTTGTAGTGTCTGATGTAGGGCAGAAGCCCTCTCCATAGTGAATTGATTCCAGGCTGATCCAAGTTCGGAAGTAAAGGGAACCACCTCTGGAAATCTGTGACTTCTCCAAGTATGACAACCTCATCAATAGCATTCCCCCTGGGAGCGGAGTTTCTGTCTACAACACTTGAGAGCCTCTGGGCAAGGCATGCAGATGACTTAGGTGGATATTAAAGAAAGACTAAAGTTAGAAAGTAAGAGACACTTTACATCTATTGTCTTTGAGACAGGGTCTCTCTGTGTATTCCTGGCGGTCCCAGAGCTTGCTGTGTAGACTATACTGGCCTTAAAATCACAGAGATCTGCCTGCCTTTGCTTCACTCCTGAGTGCTGGGATTAAAGGTGTATGCCACAACACCCAGCTGTCTTTTTCTATTTTTAAAGCTTTATTTTTATTTTATGTGTATTAGTGGTTTGCCTGAATGTAAGTGTGCTCATCATGCATGTGGCTGGTGTCCTCAGAAGCCAGAAGAGGGTGTTGGATACCCTGAAACTAGAATTACACACCATTGTGAGGCATCATGTGAGTTCTGGGAGTTGAACCTGGGTTCTCAGTAGGAACAACAAGAGTTCTTGACCACATAGCCAACTCTCTAGCCCCAGTTGTCCAAAATTTAACTTAATCCACAGAGCTAAAACAAAACTACCAAAAACGTCTAGGAAATCTGCTGAAATAGCACTTTATATGAAATACCTTCTTGAAATTCTGTAAGAACGTGGATGAGGAGGTAAGTGGGCTACACCAATACCTGGTTACCACTCATTATCTTTACCCAGCCAGCCAGTTGTCCAGGACCCCTGCTCAGCTTCCCAAGCAAGGAATTCAGACTGGCAGCTTAACTGCTGGGAATGAATTAAGTGCGGCCATCTCTGAAGTTCACACACACAGGGTAAGCATATTTGCAGTGGTTTGAAAATCTAACAAAAATTTGTAGTATGCCTTTGGGGAAGAGATGATCTCAGATACTCAGGCATATCTGGGGAGTGGCCCATGTACAAGCCTTCAGCTGTAAGATGTTTCCATGAAGGGCTCTAAGAGGGAAACATACAAACACTGGGTTAAAAAAGCAGAGCACAGAGCCACCCCACACACAAAGAGCCCTAGGCTTTTAACTAGCAGTGGGTGTTCTTCTAATACCTGCATTTGAGAGGTTAAGCAAGTTTGGATTGTATTCCACTTTGCCCTTTTCTGCCCTGGTGCTTACAATAATCCTGGCTCTTGTCTGCTTTTCCCGGGGAATTTGACCCTTGGTCGTACACAACTCACTGAGAGATTAGAGGAGTATTGTCCAGAGAATAATGAGAGTTGGGGAATAAACCAGGATAGCTTACAAAAGGACTTCAAAGAGTGGTTGTCATGGGTGTAGTATAGGCCTGGGCTGTGGGTCTTGTGAGTTCCATCAGTGTTGGGCCTCAATTCACCATTTCTATCTAAGCGCTTTTGCCTTGAAAAGAAGGTTAATGTGATATTGACCAAATTTGCAAATAGCATGAAGCTTGCAGGTAGGGGAGATAAAGAAGATGACATATTACAATCACAGCAGGATGTAGATAATTCAGGGCACTGGTTGAACAAAAAGGGAGATGAAGTTTAATATAAAGACATGCAAGATAATATATGCACCTGAAAGAAAATAACTCTCAACACAGATACAAATTATGGGGGTATTACTCAGGATGCTGTCGTGCTGAGTGAGATTTGGGGAGGTTGGTGGATAACAAATTGAATAGGAGTTCACAGTGCAGGACCACAGCAAAGAAGGCAGTGCTATTTTGAGATGTATGGACAATATAAAGTGACCTTTGAAAGCACAAGAGAGGATGCAGAGCTGCTGTACACCGAGTAGGCGACATCTCACCTTGAACTCCCTGGCGCCCCGACTTCAACAAAGATGCAATGAGATGGAAGATTTAGCAAAGAGTCATTTGAATGCTATTCAACATGATGCACAGGTCTCCCTAGGAGATGCAGGATTGTGTTCCTATGCCAGGCAGGCACATCTATTAAAAAAAGTTTTCTCATGACAAGGTCTTCTTGCTATTATATTTCCTTTAATGCCTTTTTGACTTTCAGGAAGGGGAAATAATTGCTTAGATGGTAGAAAAAGACAGAGAGAAGGAAACAACCATATAAATTCTTTCAGGGAACAGAAAAAGGAGCATTTCATATATTCAGCAATATTTGTGGGCTCTGAATTCCTGCTCACTAAAAATCTTTGATTATAATGAGAAAAGAGAGGGTAAAATTATCATACAAGGACAAGCATAGCAACAAGAGAGCTGGTTGGCTTCTGAAGACCCAAGGCTATAAAGTTTCAAAGGAGAGATTCTGCCCTATGTGCTGGGGGTTTTGTAAGCACTGTTTCCCATTAGAGTGTTTGTGTGTGTGTGTGTGTGTGTGTGTGTGTGTGTGTGTGTGTGTGTGTACACGTCAATGTGTGTGTCTGATACAAATAGAAGTCAGAAGAGTGTGTTGGATCCCATGGAGCTAGAGGTACAGGCATTTGAGAACAACCCAATGTAGTGCTCGCAATAGAATGGCGGCCCTCTGCAAAAGCAGCAAATGTTCTTAATGGTGGAGCCATCTCTCCAGCCCTTCTCATTTACACCTTCAAAAGAGCAGCAAGGTGGGACGGGGCAGGTGAGCTAATGGGGGACACTACAGCCACATGGTGTGTGGCTTCCAGCTATCTATGGGACCTTGAATAGGGTTGAGAAAAGGCTAGAGAGGTTAGAGTGAAGAAAAATCTGTACCCCATAGGAACATCAAAGCTTTGGAATCAGATGCTATATTTTAGTTGGACTTTAGAAATTAGTGGATGTATGGGTATGGTTCATTTAATCTCTCTAAAAGTAAGTTTTAGTTTTTCGTCAACTAATTACTTTTCAAGATTTCTGTGAGAACTGAAAATCCCATGTGTGAAGCACTTATAATCTCAGGCTCATGGCAGATTCGGCTGATCACTGTTTACTCACTGAAAACCATAAGAAAAAGAATAAAAAGTGATAAGCTTCTTCCCTGGCATGGATTTGGGATCATTTTAGAAACCCAGAGGCAGGCGAAGGGTTACTAGCTTGGCAAGGTGTTTGAACTATGTTTTACCCATGGTGAGTCTGAAGAGTAGTAAAACATGCTGGCTTTTTATTTCGGCTGGTATGTCTTCTCCAAAGGACAGTGTTTAATATGGTGAGAATGGAGACGTTGCTGGAGGCCACGGTCTTGGCTGGGGTTTTCCAGCTTCTTGATACAGTATTCAAGAATGAAACACAGGAACACAGAGATGGCAAAGTAGCAAAATACTTTATCCCAAACAAGCACAACACTGATTAGAAAGGAATATACTGTCCGGATTGACAGTAGTCCACCCTAGTGAAGGTACTCAAGTTCTAATTACCGTTTGGGGATTTCTTGTAAGTTTAAGATCAAGAGGAGGGATTTGGTTGTTAAGGGGCATACTTTGAGTAGTTGTCTATTTTGATTGACAGCCTTAACTTATATAATTTCTCTTCTACTATCTATGTTCCTTCCCTCAACGCATCTGTTTTTTTTTTTAGTTCATTGCATATTTATAAGAATAAAATTGTAAATAGGAGTATCCCTAAGAGTCCACTTTGAAACAAGAGTTTGACTATTGCACATGCATCCCAAACCAATCTAGGTGGGATTGGCATTCCCACCTTTGTGCTGTAACTGGTGCATGACTGAACATAATTTAAGTTTGGTGACTGGGCTGAGCATGCAGCTCTAAGAAAGTAGGGGTTATAGGCTGTTAATAGGCTACCTGGTATGTTATTTGGAGAGAGAGAGAGAGAGAGAGAGAGAGAGAGAGAGAGGAGAAGAGGATGTATGATCAGTATGTGTAGGCAGAATTTTCCTGTCCTGACCACCTGGTCCCAAATAACTAGCAGCCACTTCCCAAATAATCACACAGAGGCTTATATGAATTGTAAATACTCGGCCAATAGCTCAGTCTCATTACCAACTAGCTCTTACATTTAAATTAATCCATGTCTAGCCACATGACTTGTGGCTTTAGCTGTCCTCTAGCATGTCTTGTTCCTCCAGTGGCTGGCTGGCATCTCTCCTTACTCTGCCCTCCTTCCCACCATTCTCAGCTTGGCTTTTCCATCTAACTTCCTACCCAGCTACCAGCCTGTCAGCTTTTTATTAACCAATGAGAGTAATACATATTCATAGTGTAGGAAAGGACTGTTTCACAGCAGGAATGTGTGCATAGCCCCACACAAGTGGAGTCCCAGATTGCTAAACTATTCCTTATTTTTGTCTGCTTCACAATCACTTTACTAGAGTGGTCTCATAAGAATTTTAAGCTCATTTTTCAACACTTAGACAAGCTATAACATGTTAGCATTTTTGCAGAATAGTTTTTTTGTGTGTATGCGTGCGTGTGTGCGTGTGTGTGTGTGTGTGTGTGTGTGTGTGTGTGTGTGTGTGTGTGTAGTGTGCATATGGAGACCAGAGATCAGTTCTGGGTGTCTTCTTTTATTTATCATATATATATATTTTTTTATAAGCAGAATTTCTCACTGAACCTGGGACTTGTCCATTCAGTGAGACTGGCTAACCAGTGAGCTAGCTCCAGGGATCCTCTTATCTCTGCTTCCAGTGTCCACGAACGTGTCTGTTGGCACACCTGACTTTTTTTAACCTTTGTTTTAATTTTATGGATATGGGTGTTTTGCCCAAATGTATGTTTGTGCACTGTGTCTGTGCAGTGCCCTTGGAGGCCAAAAGGTGAGAGAGTGGCCCATGCACCTCATCTAAGCAATGCAGTAGAGCTGGCCCTGGTGGTGTATGTGTGGGTAAGCCAGCCCTCAGGGCATGAAAGCAGGAGAACCAGTCTAGCCTCTTGCTCCATGCTGCATAGGGCCAATTTAGGAGAACTCACCCTGGCAGTGAAATGGGGGAGAGCTGGAGGGCTGACCAGTCCTGCAACTACCCAGGGGGCCCAGAACCAGGGCTATGATTTGCTGGAGCACAAGAAGGGGCAGGTCTTGCAGATCCAAAGCTGAAGGATCTCCATGACATAGGAAAGCAATATGATATCCAAGAAAAGCCCCAGTGAGGGCCCAGCATCAATAGTGTAGCAGAAACCAAAGGTCTCAAACCAGACCAATGACTCTTTGCAATGAATACTTGCCAGTAAAGATGTATGGATGTAAGGGTAAACTGCGTGACTCACTGTGCCACACTACAGCTTCCACGACGAGATTTTTTTTCTTTTTTTCTTTTTCTCTTAAATTTTATTTTATTTTGGAGGGTAAGGTTGTAAGGGCAGAGGGCAGATACAAAGGGGCAGGGAAATGAATGAGATCAGGATGCATGATGTGAAAGTTATAAAGAATAAATGAAAAGAAAAAACTTAAAATACAGTTATCTTCATGATGGCTGAAGTGTATCCAGTTTTACTGATAACTTGATAATAAAAGAGAGAAAGGTCAATTTTACTGGCTATAGTCATTTTTACAATCACCCAAATTAATTTTTACACTCTAAAATACTGCTTTAAAAATAAGTTCTTTATTAATTCTTTGAGAGTTTCAGCCAACACATTTTCATCAGACCTGTTCACCCCCATTTGTCCCCTAAGATCTACCCCTCCCCCCCAATTTCCAGATTGTGTCTTATGCACTCTTTCTGAAGATGCACTGGTTCTCTGACTCTTTCAGTCTTTCTATCCACCTTCCGTGACGTTCCTTGCCATACTTCAACATTCTTCAGCAGGAGGCAGCAGGCATTTTTCTGAAAATGAACAGATAGGATTTTGCCTGTTGTCGTTCTACAGGTAAGAGTAAAGTTATATTGTTGGTACCAATATATAGATAGGAAACAAACATCTATGATTTGAGGAGTATGTGTACGTCTCTCTCTCTCTGTGGGTCTCTGTGTGCGCATGAGAGTGCACATGCAGAACACATAGGTAGAGTTGAGTGTCTTCCTTGATCACTCTGCACAGTCTCTCACTGAACCTAGAGTTTGCTGATTGAGCTAGACTGGCTGGCTATTGAGCCCCAGGAATCTTCCTGTCTCTGCCTCCCCAATTCTGGGATTATAGGAGCACACAACTGTACTATGCCAAGAATTGTATTGACTGAGGCATCTCCACAGCCCCAAATTTCAAGTTATAATAATTATTTATTAGTGTAAACCATATAGGAGATTAATTTTGTAATAAAAGTTTACTATTGAGGAAAAACAGGCTTATTTTGGGGATGTTGTAGAATATTTTAAGGTGTGTTACTTTTGTTTATGTTGCATTTGTTTAACTATGTGAAGCTGTGTTACTGTGCCTGTCTAAAACACCTGATGGTCTAATAAAGAGCTGAGTGGCCAATGGTGAGGCAGGAGAAAGGATAGGTGGGGCACACAGGCAGAGAGAATAAATAGAAGGAGAAATCTGGGAGAGAAAAAAGAAAGAGCAGGAGAAAAGAAGGAGGAGGACATCAGGGGCCAGCCACCTAGCCACACAGCCAGCCACAGAGTAAGAGTGAAAGTAACATACACAGAAGTAAGAGAGATAAAAAGACGGGATGATTTAAAGTTAAGAAAATCTGACAAGAAACAAGCCAAGCTAAGGCCAGGCATTTATTATTAAGAATACATCTTGGTGTGTGATTTATTTGTGAGCTGTGTAGGGGGCCCCCAAAAGAAAAAAAAAACAACCAACATTTTTGGCATTCCAATGTGGTTCTGTAGAAATTTGAACAACAGGGGGAAGTGAGAGTTGATTTAATTGAGGTCTGTCATTGTGATTGATGAGACCTCACTTTCCTACAGAGCCATAGCTTGCTTCTCTGAAATGCAGCATTGTGTTTCCAGGGAACACACCAGTGTGTGCTGTGCCTGACTTTTGGCACTTCTGTACAATGCTTATACTATAGGTTCCTTTAGTTGGTGAGGTGGGTTAAGAGCCCCAGACCTGGGCTTGGCAGAATCCCAGCAGAATGGGACTCTAGAAGCTGTATGGGACTCTCACTTCAAGTTTTTCAGCCATGAAATGAATAAGGATGGCAAAGGCCAATACAAATATCAGGCAAATCATGCACTATAAATGGTATTCTTCATTTCATCTTTAATGTAACAGTGTAAAACTATCCTTAGTCATGCTTGGTACAAAAGAAGATGGTGGGCTGGATATGGGTCACGGATGATAGTTTATTAAAATTTTATTTTTCTCTTGAATGGTCATTATCAGCATTTCAGAACTAGTATGGGCCCCCAGCTAGCTCTGTCTTATGGACACTATTTCATGAACTGTTCAAGCAATTATCTTGGATTTATTTATTTATTTTATTTTATGTGCATGAGTGCTTTGTCAGAATGTATGTACATGCACTACCTATGTGCCTAGTAGCCACAGAAGTTAGAAAAGGGTGTCAAATCCCATGAAGCTAGAGTTACAGACAGCTGTGAGCTCCTACATGGTTGCTGTAAACTGAACCTGAGTCCTCTGGAAGAGCAGCCAGTGCTCTTAACTATTGAGCCACCTTGTCACTCTCCAAACTTTTTTTTAAAAATCTTAAAAGTTTTAAAGACAAATGTGCACAGTTCTTTGGAATGCTATTTTGTGGTGAATAATGTTCTGTTATTTAATAAAAATGTAATCATAGGTTTTAAGAAGAATAACTACAAAATTGTGAACTATGCCCATTATAAGTTTTGGGACATTGATTATAGTTAAATATTTGAAGAAAAAAAAAGCCTTTAAAGAAAGAAAATTGGTAATAAAGATAAGTATGTTTTGAAAAGAACCTATAAAAGTATCTATAAAAGTCATCGTTTACCAAGTTATTTTGGATAGGAGATCTGAGTGGTACAATATCACTTTTAAAAACACCCAGCCAGGCTTCTTGTGCAATTCCAATTGGTGGGATCTTGGTTGGGAATCAATTTCTGGAGTTATTCCAATTGCCTTGTTTAAGCAACATCTCTAAAAAATTCATGGTGTTTCCTGGAACACCAAACTACTAGATGCACTGACAGTGTTATAATTTTACAAATGGCTTAAAACTACGCAAATTTTATGTCCTTTTTTTTTTCTTATAAAGTAAACAAAATCCTTTAATTGTCTGGAAGAAAATGACTGAGGTACAACTCTTTCAGTCAGGTATCTGCAGCTCATACAGAACTCCAAGCCAAGCACAGAACAGAGGATGAACCAATAAGGATTTCTCAGTCACCAGGAATATATACACTTTAAGAAGAGAACTGGATGCATGCTTTTCCCATTTCCTGTGTCTTCAGAGCTTGCAGGCGGCATTAGGTGTTCCAGGAAACATCGTGAATTTTTTAGAGATGTTGCAATGTCACGCTGGTTTTCTTTGACTTGCTTCATTTTCATTGGCTCATCAGCTGCCCTTTTCAGCCTGGCCTCAGAGCAGCTTCCTCCCTCCCATATTCACGCTTTCCCAGGGTCTTCCCCTTTCATGATCTCCTTCTCTGCTATTCCTCTTCACCAAGACTGTGTAAAATATCATTTCTTTAAAAAAAATTTCAAAATTTGGAGAACAATCGCTCAATAGAATTATGATAACTAATATTTCAAAACTTTTCAGACACCATCTAATCATTAGTGTTTATTGACTCGTTTATGATAGTTTCACGTATATCAGTTCACTTAATCCTCTTGGTAACTCTAAGTTTCTTCACAGCACAACTGAGCAGGGTGGGATTCAGGAAGGTCATAGGTGATTAACAAGATCCAAAGACAAAACGTGGGGACCACAGCACTGTCCAAACGCCCCAAACTGCATCACTTCTCCAGTTTCCAGTGTCTTTGCCACAGCACCCCAAAGAGGGTCTCCACTCTGTCCCTTACCTCAGGAGTTTTTTCTCCTTATTGATCCCCACTGTTCTTTCAGCTCACTTCCCCATAGACCCATGACAGTAAACCCCATCACCTGAATGCCATTTGATGGCTTGCCAAACAAGCTCACAAATGTAATTATGAAGTGAATTTCATTCTTTTCTTCATCTTGCAGATGAATAACTCAAGTTCAGAGAGATGAAACTTTTATTAAAGGTTCTTCAGCTCGGGAGGAGGCAGACAGTTTTTTCCCCTTGCTATGTGGGAATGCCTTGAACTTCAGTATCAGAATATACTCTTCACCAGAGGAGAAAACTGTTCCCTGGGCTATTATGGTTGAAAGAGGTGGTGCTGAGTAATGTCACTGAAACTCAGAATCAAAGGGAGCTTTGTCCAGAAGGTGGTTCAGCCAGCCCCTTGTTTTTATTTTCTTCCTCTGAGATCCCTGTGCTGACTTTAAGTCTCTTTTGGAGATTCATTAAGCTTCCCCACTCTCTGGGAGCACCCACTCCCCTCTCTTTCATTGCCACAGAATGTTATTTTACACACACACACTTCTCCATCTTAAAAGTCAGGGTTAAAACAAATAAGTAAAAGGAAAACAGAATAAAAAAAACTTCTATTCTTTTCTTGCCCTGAGACCAGGCAAATAATTTCTCCGTGAGTCACATAGCTCATAGCGGCAAGCAACTAGCCAAGCCATAACCCCGTCCTCCCCAATTCTATCCTAAGGCTCTTCCACCTTTACATGATGAATGCTGCCTTCCTGAAGGAAAAGTCATTTAAAGGACCATTACAGAAATGACAAACGGATCCAGAAACCAAATCGTAAGGGAAACAGGATATCAGCAGCTGTGGTGAGGCAGAGGAGGCCGTTGCATCAGCAGGGCACTGGTTCAATGCTATGCCTTGGCATGATTTGGGCTTTCTTCCTTCTCACATCCGGGTACAACTCTCTTTCTTTTGTAAAACTCACTGCAGACAATTATCTGCTTGGGGGAAATACATGAGACTTTACCAAAAAGGTGCTTCTTTCTCTACCATGCAGAAAGATAGTTCAGAATGTATCTCCCAAACGACTTAGCAAAGACGTGAAAAATATTCTTTAACCTTCACACATAGCCCTGGAGATGTGAAAACTTAACCACATGTGAGACAAGTATGGAAAATACAAATGATCGAATATCTTTTCTAAGGTAATACAATAAAACATATAATTTATGAGCACTCCAGTAAAGGAATGGACACACAAACAATTCTTCACTGAACTGAAACAACAAAAAATGATAATTTCATCCCTCAGCAATGCTGATGTGCAATTTTATTCACTATTAAAAATAACTATAATATCCTTACTGTAGATTATTTGATCATTTAGAATACTACAGTGCTTTTGGACAGACACTCTGGGTATGAATTCTTACGGAGTTCTGTAATATAAAGGAAACTGGATTTAATGAAACGATACCACTAAAGACCTTTTAAAATTCTTACATTTTTTCTTAAAAGTTTTATTTTATTTGTGGGTGTGTGAGAGAAACATTTGTACAAGTACTCACAGAAGCCAGTAGTGGCCCCTGGATACCTTGGAGCTGGAGTTATATGCATTTATGAGTCACCCCATGTAGGTGCTCAGATCCAAACACTGGTCCTCTAATAGAACAGTTAGTGCTATTAACTGTGAAAACATCTGTCTCTCAAATCCCCAAATACTTTAAAAATATTCCATTGTTTCTTTGGCTAGAAATGGCACAGTAACCGACACTTAGATTGTTCCACCTCACACACCACAGCGGACAACTAGAAATCGAGATAAACTATTGAGTAACTTTGTTCATTAGTTGATAACTGGCAGAGCATAACTATGACCCCTAAGAAAAGTTAGATAAATGAGACTAGCCTTGTACTATTTTAGAATTTGTCTAGAGGCACTTTCCTAAACTGTGGCCAAAGGAAGGTGAACTCAGGCCACAACAGCATCACAGAGTGTGGAGTCAGAGGTGAGAGTTCATGGAGGCAGAAGCAGTTAGAGTTTTGGGCATCAGAGTGCTGGAGAGTGGAGGGATCCAGGAATTTTCAGAGAAGCCCACATTGCCTTTGAATTGTAGGCAGAAAGCGCAAGTGACAGCATTAGAGTAGAAGAGGGAAGATTTCAAACAGGGCTGAGAAACGCTGAGCTTCTGGCCATCTCTAAGAGCCACCATTGTACACTTGAAGCATTCAGTAGAGAACCCAGAAGAGTGAGTCTTTAATAGAAGGGCTCTTTACTAGGGGGAGCTAGGCCAGACCTAGTGTAACTGCTGTGTTAGGCCTGCCCTACCAGGACCCAAAGAGAAGGTTCTAAAGGACTGAGTTGATTGGTGTTACTGAACTGCCTATTTAACACCATTAATTCAACACTCTAAAAAAAAAAAAATAGCCAAATCCAGTCATTTGACAAGTAACATTTATGATGTCCAGCATCAGTCATAGCTTGCCTTCCATTCAAAGAAGCCAAAAACTACTACCCATAGTTAGAACTAATATACTGAAGTGCACTGAAATAGAATCAGAAGTGGAGAAGTTGTTGCAGTTAGTGAATGAAGATTTTAAAGTAACTATTATTATCCTCACAGAATTAAGGGGGGAGAATATAAATGTAATGGGAAGAGAAATGGGAGATTTTTAAACCCAGAAATGTTAGAACTGAGAAAAACACTGTCTTTGTTAGCAATAAGTTTACTGGATGAGCTCGCCAGAAACTTAAGTGCTGTAGAATTCAAAGGGAACATAAAGAATGAAATGATGTGAACTAAAGTAAGTATAAGGGAAAAGAACTGGAAAGGTTTGAATGGAGTCTAGGGACTTCTGGAATAGTGTCATGGTATCAATAAGGAAGGATTCCAGAAATTGCCTGGTATCTGTAAAAAGAAGTGAATGACCCCACAGCTTACAGATATGATGGAAACCATGTTCATAGACCCAAGAGGTTCCAGTGACTCTCCAACACAATAATTACAAAGAAGCATACAGCAAGGCATTGCAGTAAAGATTATGAAAAATTAGTAAGCATCTCCATTAAAACAGAGAAAGATTGCATATTCCAACATTACTTCTCAGATTTTATTAAAAAATAATGAAAACCAGAAGACAATGGACAACTTTAATAAAGTTCTAATAGAGAAAACCTGGTCATCTAGAAGTAAAAACACCCTACAGTAAAAATAGCCATCATAAATGAAAGTGAAAAATGTCTCAGATAACCTCTCAAGGTTGGGTATGGTGGCTCATACCAATAAATCCCAGCACTTGGGAGGTGGAGATAGGAGAGTTCACGTCAGCCTGAGTTAGAAAGTGAGTTCAAGGCCAGCCCAAGCTACCTTAGAGCCTGTCTCAAAAAACAACAAAAATTAGATATACAGCAATACATAAATACATATTTATTATATTGCTTAAATATACCTATGTACTTATATACTAAATATATTGACAGATATTATATAATTGTACAGATTAAAATTTACATATATAAAATTTATAATTATATAAAAATATTTATATAAAAGCATAAAATATGTTTAAAATACTCAGGCATAGTGGTGCTTGCCTGTAATTCAGACTGAGATAAGAGAATCACTACAAGTTCAAAGCCAGTCGAGCTAGATGGAACTTATTTAGGTGGCATGTTAGGTTTCCAAAATGGAATTTGGAGTCCTAGATCTATAGACTACTTAAAGAAAGAAAAATAACTTCTGTTTTCCTGTTAATTAAAAACGAATTGACCAGATAGATAGATTGCAGATAGATTACATGTTGTGTATTTATAGCATGTATAAAAGCAAAATGCATGAGACCAGCACAAAGACCCGGAGCTCACGCCCGACACAGAGCTAGCTGGTCAGCAAACAGCACAGCTGCTTTGGCAGTACAATTTAACATCTATTTCTCATATAACTTAGGAATCCTGCCCACTCTTCAGCCAAGAAAAATAAAGCCTGTGCTTTATGAAACTTCAGCCCAGTTGTTCACAGATGCCTGCTCTTTTTACGTTTTCTTCATTCTTGAGGATTTCATATAGCTATACAGTAAAATCTGATCATATCTATTATTTATTTCCCCCATCCATGCCTTCCCTCAGATTTCCCAACATGTCTCTTATGTAAATTCGTGTCTTTTTTTTTTTTTTTTAATTGACTCACTAAGTCCAGTTAGTAATGCCCATACGTGCATGGAAGTAGGGCCAACCATTGGAACACAGGAAACGTACCAGTGGTCTCATCCTCCAAACAAATGACTCTCTGCCAGCAACTGTCAATTACTGCAGCTTTTCAGTAAATGGGTGGGCCTAGAGATCATTTACCTAGGGATCATACAGACTAAAATATTGTCTGGTTTGATCTTGTGTGGGTGTTATGCAAGTAACTACAGCTACTGTGGTTTTGTGTGTGTGTGTGATAGTCATGCCATGCCCAGAAGGTAGCCTTTCACAGCTTTCCTCCCCACTTTCTGGCTCTTAGGCTCTTTCTGTCCCCTCCCTTGATGTTCTCTAAACCTTGGTCATGGTGGTGGTAGTAGGGTTGATAGAGGTGGTCTCTGTAGGGCTGAGCACCCGGTGTTTGTTCTCGGCACCTTAATGATTTCTGGATTTCTGCTTCTCTCCATTGACTGCTGCCCACTGTAAAAAGAAGCTGATGCAATAGCAGCTTGACTGCAATGAGGTAACTGTTTTCTAATTGGATTTGAGGTCTGCTCTTTAGAATGCATTTCATGCCTGGTACTGCAATCTCGATCAAACATTTTGGAAGTGATAGGCCCTAGGTTAGAACTTGATGTTCTTATTTGTCAACTATTGTTGCTAAATGGTCATGCTGTCGAATTTCCTTCTAACTATTTATGTTTATACCCAGAGACATGAGATGCTCTCTGTGGTGATATTTTGTTTGTGCTTTAACAAATAAAGCTTGCTTGAAGATCAGAGGCTAGAGCTAGCCACTATTTAATCATAGAGGCCAGGCAGTGGTGGCACATGCCTTTGATTCCACTACCTGTAATCTCACACCTTTAATCCCAGCACTAGGGAAGTGGAGACAGGAAGTGATATGGTTGGATGGAGAGAGGAATACATGGTAGGAGGAGACAGGAGCTCAGGCTGAGGATTTGGCGGTAGAGGTAAGAAGTCTCCCTAGTGTCTGACTCCTTTACTGATTTTTCCAGCTTTTACCCTGATATCTGGCCCCAGGTTTTTATTATTAAGACCAATTAGGATTCATGTTACAGCTGTCAAACTTGGACAAAAGCTTTCTTTACTCAGGACAAATGCTCATCATGGCCATATACTGGAGATAAACCAAAAGCATATCAAAGGGTGAATGATAAACAGATTTTGCTATATCCTTACAATGAGATACCGTGGTACTTGGTCAATAAACTGAAATATTGGTATATGTAATAACATGAGAGACTCTCCAAAATACTATTCTGAGTGAATGAAATAAGCCAAACATAGGAGTCAGAGTGCTGTATGTTACGCAAATCCTAAATGGTCTTATAATAAAAACCTGAAGCCAGATATCAGGATGAAAGCTGAAAGATCAGAGAAACAGAGCCAGCCACAGCTACCACGTTTTACCTCACTAACTCCTCAGTCTGACAGAGCCTCTGCAAGAGAGTAAATCCCTGTCTCTTCCTGCCTTATATTCCTTTCTCTGTCCAGCCATATCACTTTCTGTTTCAACCTTCCTAGTGCTAGGATTAAAGGTTTGTGATCCCAAGTGCAGGAATTTGTTTTGGACTGGATTAATCTCATGTATCCCAGTGTGGCCTTGACCTCACAGAGATCCAGACAGATCTCTGCCTCAGTCTCCCAGTGCCAGGATTAAAGGTGTGTGCCACCACTATTTGACCTCTGTGGCTAACTCTGTGGCTAGCTCTGTCCTATGATCTTCAGGCAAGCTTTATTTATTATTTCTTTATTTCTCAAATATATCACCACAACTGTAATTCCAGTTTCATCAGCTACTGGACCTTAAAATTGGTACATTTGTTTGTATATGTACTTGTGCACTCATATGTGTCTTTGATGATGTGTGTGCAATGGTATGTATACAGAGGTCAGGGGATAGTCTCCAAGGTTGGTCCTACCCTCCCACTTTGCTTTGAGTCAGGGTTTCTTGTTACAGCTGCCTGTGGCAGGCAGGCTGGCTGGCTGGAGAACTTCTGTGGATTCCTTTGTCTCAGTCTTCCATCTCCCCAGAGGAATGTACTAGATTACAAACACCACTGTATACGGCTCTGAGTAGGTTCTGGGGATTTGAACTCAGGTTGTTGGGCCTTGGTAGCAAGTGCTTTACCCATTCAGCCATCTCCCCAACGAATAACGTTGACTGAATGTCGATCAGTCTGGTCAGAATTTCTGGAGTGATGGTAGTATTATACAGTTTGACTATTATAAGCATAAATTAGTATAAATACTTGTCAGACTTGTCAAATTACTGCTTCAAGACCTTTTTTTTAAGAACAAATATAAGGATTATAAAACTATAAAGTTAAAATGTGTTCGTTTTATAGCATATGAATTATGACCAATAAACACATCTAAGAAGAAAACTAATGAAAGAGCAGAACAAGGAGACATTCCTATTCAGAGAGCAAACTTCTTTACTTCAAGCTGATATTATAAAATAATTGATACAGAAGGCTTATATCCAGCCTAAGTGAAAAATATAGTTCTTTTAGTATTTTTGTGTTTTCATTAATAAATTTAATGTATAAAACGACTCATTCAGATCTGGTTGAATTCCTTTTATTTTTTCAATTGATTATGATTTTCTGATTTCTAAAAGAATATTAAATGAAAGTAAAGTAGAAAATAAATTCAATTGTTCCATTTTCTCTTGGCTAGTGATGCTAATTTTACTCATTCACTCTGAATATTTGAATAATACAGTACAATACATGCTTTGAGTCATCTCCAAGGCTGCCCAGTTATAAACTTTGGGAACTTGTGGGACTTTAACCTTATGTACATATACTTTTGGTTCTGCAGCATGCAGTTAGTATTTGGGGGGGGTGTCATAAACACACACACACACACACACACACACACACACACACACACACACACACACAAAGGCTGAGCTATGGAAACAACTTAGTAGATAAGAAGTGCCCATTCTGTAAGCATGGATCTGGTTTAGAATCCCCAACACCCATTTAAAAAGTCCAGCATAGCTGTGTGTGCCTGAAACCTAGAATTAGGCGGTAGACACAGGCAGACCCTGAAAGGTCACTCCCTAGCTAGCCTACCCTCTGGTTCAGTAGGAGACCCTTCTTTAAGTTGCCTTGGCCATTGTGTTTATCATAGCAATTGAAAAGTAATGCAGGAATGAATTTCCCATATTAGATGTCACCTGGAAAATGCAAATTAAAACAAGAATGAGGCTCCATTCCCCACCAATAATGCTGCCCAAATCTAGAACACTGACAGCTTCAGATGCAGACAAGGGAGTGGAGCAACAGAGCTCTCCCCCACTCCTTGTTGGTTGGAATGGGAACTGGTGCAAACATGCAAAGGACAGCCTGGCGGTTTCTTATGAAAAGAAAGATACACTTATCCTAATATCCAGCAATATATTCCTTTAGAGAAAGCTGCACAGGTCAGATCAGGAGATAGATATAAAATCCCTGTATCTAACTTTCAATTTTGTTGTGTAACTAAAACTACTGTAAAATTATAATTCTTTAACAGAAGCCACAACAACTGTGCAGCAGTTAAAGGACAATTAGAAACCTAAAAAATTATATATATTTATATATATTGTAATATAATATAATAAAATAATAAAACATATATTACATATGCTATATTATACACATCATATATATATATATATATATATATATATATATATATATATATATATGTATATACACTTATACATGTGAATTGAGGGGAAAATAATAAATGTATTAAAATGGAGATGGCTACTATATTAAGGTATAATAGGTCAAAGCATTGTACACATAGATAAAAATAGGCTATAAACATGTGCACATGCATGCTCACACTCTCACAAAATATACCCACATACATTCCAGGTGATACTCAACAGTAGGAGAAACATAGGCCAAGTATAAAATTGTTAAATAGTTAAAAAAAAAAAAGCAATGACAAAACATATGTCACAATCATATTGATCACATTCTTCATCCTTTGGATAAGGCAGTTAAATATGAGGGGATGAGCGATATCACATGAATTCATTTTTCAGATGCTCTTGGCAATATTATACATTCCTGGACTAGGAATCTGCCTCCCTGCCCAGACTGCCTAGGTGATTTTCCCTCGTATGCTATTCTCTAGAGCTCCATGCTTATTAGAACACCAGGGATAATTTGTAAGTGTGTTTATTTGCCTTTGAATTCTTGGCGAAGTTCAGTCTGTGATGAGGCTGACGTTCATTGCTCTTGGTCTTGGTTTTAGCCTGGGTGACATTCCCAGTCAGTTTCAATCAATCACAAGCCACTACTCTCTAAGCTTTGGGTTTTCCCTGATGCTTCAACCCTCTTGAAGCCTCTCCATTTACTTTAGAAACTCCATTAAATTTGTTAAAATCCAATTCGAGGGATCTCTGCATCTCCAACCATCCTTCCCCAAATCTGTTTACCAAGCTAATTTGTTTGCTTATTTTGAGGATCAAGCCCACTTGCATGGGATTAATCTCTGCTATTTGAGATCTGTTCATCCACGATACATGTTGTTTTGTGGTTAATGGCCCTTGTCTCAGGGCAGGGATGAAGAAAAATGCACTGAAAAGGAGCAGATGGAGCTTTCTCTTGCCTAATTTCCCTTTGTCATATGCCCTAGCCACTGTGGTGAAAAACTCCAAGTTTTGCTGAAGAAGAAACTGGTCTCTGGTTGCTGTCTACCTTCCTCTCTCCCATCTGCAGGGCACACTGGGGAAGAATGGCTCAGATTTTTTTTTTTCCCATGACTCTGCAAGTACATTTTCAAGAGGAAATGTTTTGTAGATCATTTGAATTAAGGGAGTGAGTGGAGGTAGGAGACTTGGTTGGAAAATTTCTTTGGAGTCTACTTTCTGGTGATTTTATAGGAGAAATCTAGAATATACTTAAACCCATGATGAGAGTGTAGGAGAAATAAATTGGACAAGTGTGTGTTATATATACTAAAATCCAACAAAATGTTGGTTTTAACCTCCCAGTTCATTATAACAACCATAGGGGATGAGGTCCAGTGGTAGAACAAAGTCCTGGGGCTGGTCCTCAGCATGGGGGAAAATGGACTGTAATAGGAGATGAGACTAAAGAAATAGATTACTTTAGGGCAGGGGGAAAGATTATGCTAGCTTTCCATTACTGTGACAGAATACCCAAGAAAACTCAAGAGAGAAAATGTTTATTTTGGCTCTTGGATTGGGAGGTTTCATTCACTGTTGCTTGGTTCTATTGTTTCTAGGTCAATGGTCAAGTAGAGCATTGTGGTGGCATGGAGTGGGTATAGAAAGGCTTCAGTCATAAGCTGCTTATATCATGGCAGCTAAGAAAGAGAAGAGTGGGGAGGGGGAGGGGAAGATTGTGAGGGGAAGGGACGGAAGGAGAAAGAGAGAGAGAAACTTGAACAAAAATTCCCAACAAATCATGCTGCTGTGACCTATTTTTCTTCTGTCTAGGTCTTACCTACTAATGTTTCTACCACTTCCAATAGCTCCTTAAGTTATGAACACATAAGTACATTAATCTATTGATAAGACTCAAGGTCTCATAATCTAATCACTTACTCTCATGCTCCAAGTCAGTAGCATTGTAGAGCAAGCCTTCAGCACATGGACATCCAGGTGACCCTGAGGAGCCAAACAATAGCAAGGATAATGAAGGCTAATAAGCCAAGACAAGAGAGCACTTTTTTGTAGAATGTCTTGGATTAGATGCTTCAGGAAGGTCAAAGGCACTGGGTTAGGTAAGTAGAAGAGGTCTTCAGCATGGTATTCTGGCAAGCTCAATGAGAGGAAATTTTTGATTAGAATGAAGGTCATCAATGGGAGGAACTTTTGAATTGTTGGTATAGAAAAGAAAGAAGTTTTCAACTGCACTCAGTGGGTTATGTAAGAAAACAACTTCAAAAATAGCCAATGGAAATAATAAATATTAGCAAAGTGGAAGGGAAGAGAGCAGATGACATACAGGTTCTAGTTTGGAAAGGACGGAATTGTTTGAGGGCAGTGATAAGAAGGTAATTATACTGAGGAAACAGAAAAGGGTCAAAGATTCCTCCAAGGATTGCTTTTCTATCTCACCTCAGGCACAGTCAGTGTGTCATTGCACAGGGCTTGTTGTATTCCTTCTCACACCCTAGATATTCTTTGACTCTCTGTCCATATATTCTTTCAAACACCAACTGCAACCTTCCCTCTTGCTCCTATCTTCTGCATATACTCTTTGCCTTCTCATTCCACATTTATTATTGATAATATTGATTAATTATTATTGATTCTCTGTTATCAATCTTCTTAAACTGTTGATTGATACTCCTAATGGAGCTGCAAAGCATTTATAGCAGTGAGAGGTTTCTGAACATACAACAACCTAAAATTAATTAAAAATTAATTTGGAAAATATAGCATTGTATTGCATGAGAATATTTGATTTTAAAAATTACTGGTTGACTTTCAGACTTGAATTTTACAAAAAATAATGTATAAATAGATTTAGCCTGGGATTAGGACAGACTTCCTAACAGTCTCTAAATTGTCCTAAGTAAAGTTGTGCCATTTATATATTAATGTGAAGTGGCATTATAAACTTTGACAACTACAAAAATCAAAATGTTTATCACCTTTAAATAATGTTGAAGGTGATCTCCATCCTGTAGTATCGAATAATCATTCAAGACTATGTTCTTTTATTAAAAATTTTTTTATTACATTTATTTATTTGTTGGAGGGGTGTGGCAAGTGTGCCACTCACATGCAGGTCAAAGAACAACTTTCTAGGGCTGGTTCTCTCCTTCCACCACAAAGAGCCTGAGAATCGAACTTGGGTTTTCAGACTTGTTACCGAGCACCTTCACCCATTGATCAAGTCCAAGACTGATTCTTCTGTAAAAATAAAACAGCTCAGTAGTATACACATGTGCTTTTGTCTGTATATTCCAAAGATCAGTTATAAAATAAAATTTGAAATGATTCTTATCAGTAAATATTTGATTTGAGTACCTGTTTCATAAACCTACACAGCCACAATTATGTGAAAATAGTTTTGACTGGGAAGGAGGTAAGTAGAACATACCTCAGATGTTCTGCCCTAGCACCTTGGGCTGGGCCGGAAGCGGAACTAGGGTGAGGAAACTGTGAAGACTACATCTAGTAATGCGTCTAGTAATGCAAAGTGGACACAGCCACTCTTTATGCATGCTCAAACAGATACAAACATTCTTTCCAAAGCTGACTGTTGTCTTCATGACAATGTCCTCCCTCCCTCCAAGGTGCAACTGGAAAGAGAAAAAGCTGTCTTTTTTTTCAGGGAGTGATTTTAAAAACAAGGTTACTGCTCTGAATTGCACCATCATATGAAGTGGCATTTTTTCTCAGGTTCAATACAACTCCCAAAATTAACTTTAAATCTCAATTACTGTCCTCCCTTGTCTCCAGCATCAGAGGATGTGACGAGACAGAAACTTTGGTTTGAAAATTCAGAACTGCAATTACAGCATCTATGGAGATCATCAAAGGAGGCTTTAATAACCCTAGCAGATTCTCTTTTTGCAAACACTGTGGACATAGGGGATTTAAACTGCGTTCAAGCACCTTTCCAATTATAATTAGAATCGAACAAAAGCACTAGTCAATAGATTTGTTTTTCTTCCTTGGGGATCTACACAACAGGTTTTTTTTTTTTTTTTTTTTTTTGGGGAAAGAGTCCAAGGAATTTATCTACAGAAAAAAATTAATCATAACTATTATGATGATTTGATCTTGGGAGTAAAGAGAGTCTTTGAAATAAGCTGCTTATTCAACCTACCCGAGTCCAGATGTCCTTTGTTCCAGCCCCCCTAGGGATGTTTTGATGTGATTTATGCTACTTTCTTGTGTTTGTTACTTCGTGACTCAGTGCCAATGACTGGGGAGCTGAATTTGTTCCCTCCATTCTTTCTCACACTCTGGATTGACTCATACAAATCGAGGCAGCATGTGAAAGAGGTTTCATTAATTTTAGACAGGTCACGGATTGGAGAAACAGATAGAGCGCTAATTGAAAATTCCAAGTTGTATGCTGTCTCCTTCTTAATTCCCCAGGCTGAAAGCTTGTGGGGTGTCTCTCTTTCAAAAGATCATGTGCGTCTGGTATGTGCTCTTTTTCAAATTGGCTTTGGATCACTGCATAGTTGAAACACCACACTGAAGCTTGTCTCAGGCCAAATTATCAGAAGGTGTTTGATTGTGTGAGTGTGTGGATGTTTCATTTCTCTGCAGAATCTCATGTAGAAGACACAGGTTGAAGCTTCTGAGGGTAATACAGCAAACAGAGTGTCATGGTCTATTTCACAATCCCCTTGTAAAGTTTCATAAGGGAAGAGGTCTCAGATTCTCCCCTTTATAGAATTATGTGCTCTATTGCTCAAATATAAGGTTTCATAATATAGTAATTCTTGACCAAGTGGTTGTCATATCCTCAGGGATAGGTTCTAGTAAGTCATCCTGAAAACATAAAAGCATGTATGGTGACTTAAATTTATTTATTTTATGTTTATTGGTGTGTGTGTGTGTGTGTGTGTGTGTGTGTGTGTGTGTGCTCGCCCACACATACACGATGGCATGCACTCCCATGTATCAGTCATCATGCATGAGTGGAGGTCAGAAGATTACGTTTGGAGTCTTCTTTCTTCCACCATGGGCTCTGGTGTTTGAACTCAGGTCACCAGGACACTCCACAAGCCTTTTACCTGCTAAGCCACCTTCCTGGCCCGTGTATGGTGATGACTTAAAAGATACATGGCAGAGACTTGGTCTCACTGAATAACCCACAGAGAGTGCTCTCCTGCCACTTGCTTTTTGTTAATCTACCAACTTCTCCTCACTTCTGCATTTCCCATACACTACCCGTACTAGTAAGAGTACTCATATTTTCTCATTTTCATTTCAGCTTTTGTTGTAGGTCTCAGTCTGCCAGAACCTTCTCTAGGGGAAGGGCAGCCATGAAAGGCAGCCCGTGTTCCCATGTAAAAAATTCACCTATTTGGATGGGGAGAGTGTCGGAAATACCATTTTCTAAACAGGGCATGAAGGTGGCCACCATGGACTCCAAGCAGCTGTGCACACTGGCACTGAGACCATAGAAGTTGGGCCCTTCAAACACTCAGGCGGGGGCGCACAAAGTTGGGAGGGAAGGAAAGTTGGGGTAATCTGAGAAGAGTTAGGGAGGGGAGATTAATTGTGATCAAAGCACTACAAAATTGTCAAGAAACTAATAACACATCACCTAATAAAGCAGGCAGAAAAAGTTCCATCAGAAAAGTCAGGAAATAAAAAGTCATGAATATGAAAGCATTTTTGATGTTTCACAAAACTTCAGAGACTTAAGGTCATCGAAACACTCTTACACTCTTGCCACCCTCTCTTTCACAATGATACTTCTGCAAGAGAGTTATTATATATATTGTATTATTTGTATATATAAAATCAAAATTTAGGCTGAGCGAATGTCCTTACGTACGCACTGTGACTAAAGGGTCTTTACTAAAGGGCTGACTGTGCTCTGCCAATCTCACCCTGGCAACTTCAGTCTTCAACATTACTTCAGCTGCCACTGATGGTGTCCTGTCTTTGAATCGCTAAGTAAGTAGGATTACATATTCCAAACAAATTACACTATGCTAAATTTTGATTCATTGCCTTTCAGTACAGTTAGATGAGGTTAAAATATGATTTCTTTCTAGTATTTATTAGATCTCCTAGTTTTGGTATTCTTCTAGCCACACACTAGTTTCTTTTTTTTTTTTCTGAATATTTTTTATTTTCCTTCCTTTGCCTTCTCTTCCTTGTTTTTCTTCCTATTTTTCTCCCCCTCCTTCCCTCCCTCCCTCCCTCTCTCCTACTCCCTCCCTCCCTCCCTCTCCCTCCCTCTCCCTCACTGCTCCTTGCTTTTCTTTCTTTCTGAGATAGGGACACATGTGGCCACATTGGCCTCAAACCTACTATAGGGCAGAGAGTTACCTGGAAATGTTTTGTAAGCAATCTCTGAGTTCTTGTATGTGTGGTGTGTGCATGTGTGTTATATGCACACTTGGATGCTTGTGAGTAGAGAGCAGAGGACTATTCTGCCCAATCAGAATTCACCTTATTCCCTTACCAAACTATATTCTTCCACTGACCAACAAGCTCAGTAGTCACCTTGTCTCTGGTACAGAACTGGGGTCACAGGTGTGCAGTCATGCCTAAATGTTTTTTCATACAAGTATTCTGGGGATGTGAACTTAGGTCCTCATCCTGCACATATACACTCACACACACAAAAACACATACACAGACTCACATACACTCACATGTACACACCAATGCACACTGACACATACACTCACACACAAACACACATACACATCCAGACATACACACAAATACTCACAATATGTACTATATTAAAATAATATTTATTTTGAAATAGCTCCATGATATTTTCATGCAAGATTGTTTTAGTCAATCATCATTATACATGTATGCTATCTAAATTTTTTAAATCTAATCTTATATATTACAAATATTTCAGCAATAATCCTTGTGGTCACAGGTTCATTGTGTCTGTAATTATTTCTTTATTATAAATTTGTAAAATTATGCAATCATTTGTCACAAAATATACATAATCCAGCAGTTTCTTTTTTATGTTAGTCACTGTCTTCATTAGGATTTTTATTGCTATAATGAAGCACCATAAATAAAACAATTTGGAGAAGTCTGGATTTATTTCAACTTATACTTCCAGGTCAGTCCATCACTGATGAAAGTCCAGGTAGGAACTCAAACAGAGCAGGAACCTGGGGGCAGGAGCTGACACAGAGGCCATGGAGGGGTGCTGCTTACTGGCTTGCTCCTCTTGGCTTGCTCAGCCTGCTTTCTTATAGAACCCAGGATCACCAGCCTAGGGTTGACACCACCTACAATGGGCTGGCCCCTCCCCCATCAATCACTCATTAAGAAAATGCCCTAATGGTTTGCCTTCCTATAGCCTGATCTTACAGAGATTTTCTCAATTGAGGTTACTTCCTCTCTGATGACTCTGTGTCAAGTTGACATAAAACTAGATAGTACTTTATGTTCATTTTAGAACATTATCCCTTATATCAAGATTAGTGTCAGTAATAATAACAAACCCTTCATATTTGCTTTGATATTTCGTATTTGTCACTTTTCTTCCTTTTTTTTTGTCTTATGTAGATTTTTAAATAGATTTGTCTGGTTTACTGATACACTTGATAGTAGAATGATTTTAGAATTTATTTATTCATTTTCTATTTTTAATGTAACTCATTTATACTGTTATTTCTATTTATTTCCTTTATTCATATTTTTGCTTTCCTTGAGGTTTTTTTTGTCTTAAGTGCTTCAGCTCTTAGATTTATATGTTAATTCTATTTTTTTGTATTCAAAATCTTTCATTAATACATGATTTTTAAAATTTATATTTAATTTATGTTTTGCTTATTTGTTGCTGGTAATGTTGAGATGAAAACATATAAATCAATACTTAATGAATATTTAGTCATGCAGCACTGTTAGTTAGGAATTCAGTCTTGCTTGGAGAGAGATCTCCAGAGCACACCCTGGAAAGACAGACCTCATTTTCCCTCCTTCTTGCTGCTTTCTGACTGCTGTGCTGACTGCTGTGAGGTGAGTGGCTGAACTCCATCAGTCTCTTCTGCTATGGTACTAGCCCTCAACTGGCACAGAAACAATGGAGTGAGCCATCATGGACTGAAACATCTGAAGGTCTGAGCCAAACTAAATCCCATCTTCTTCAAAATGTTTCACTTGGGTATTTGCCATAGTAATTATATAAATATAATTATATAAATATATATGTATATTTATGAGGCAACAAAGCTGTATTGACAACTCCATTGCATAACTGACAGGCAGTTAGTACCCAGAGTCCATAAGATCCTACAACTTAAATAGAAAGACAACTTAAAATAGACAAAAAGTCTGAATGGTCATTTCTCCAAAGATGACATACACATGGGTTAATAGGTACATGGGGACATATTCAGCATCATTCATCATTAGGAAGGCACTCATCCAAACACAGCAAGATATCACTCACACCTGTTGTAATAGCTGTTGTCAGCCATGCAGAGAGAATAACAAGTGTTGACAAGGGTGTGATCAGATTTGACCCTTTCACACCAATGATGGAAATATAAAATGATACAACGGTTGGTACAGAAAACAGCGTATTTACTACTTTATTAAATATAGAGTCACATATGATCTAGCTATTCTACTTCCAAAGAATTGTTAGGAGGATTTATCATTTCAGGACTGAGAAGATGATCACTGCCATTACAGCATTATTCACAGTAGGTAACAGATGGGAATTCTTAAATGCTTATCATTAGATGAATGGAAAAAGAAATAGGGTATGTATACATAATGAAATATTCAGACTTAATAAAGAAAAATGTCATTATTTACTACAACATGAATGAACTTTGAGGAAATCATGCCAAGTGAAATAATCTAGAAATGGAAGGGTAACATTTTCCTTCCTCATTTATCTAAGACATCTGAAGTAATTAAATCCATAGAAGACAAATATGGCACGCTGGTTGCCATAGTCAGTTTTTTTTTTTTTTTTTTTTTGGTTTTTCGAGACAGGGTTTCTCTGTGTAGCTTTGCACCTTTCCTGGGACTCACTTGGTAGCCCAGGCTGGCCTCGAACTCACAGAGATCCACCTGCCTCTGCCTCCCGAGTGGCCATAGTCAGTTTTATGTAAAGGGTTAGACTTTCCATTATACCAGATAAAAAATTCAAAAGATCTGCTGTACAAGAAAAAAAAAAAAAAAAAAAAAAAAAAAAAAAAAAAAAAAAAAAGAAGATACAGGACTGGAAAGATGGCTCAGTGGGTAAAGTGCTTGCTCTGTAAGTATAGGGACCTAAGTTCGAATCCCCAGGATTCATTAAAATTGGGCACAGTAGCACATGCCTGTAAGCCATGTGCTCCAACAGGGAACTGGGCAGTGGAGACAGGAGAGTCTCCACAAGCTCGCAGGCCAGTCAATCTGTTACACACAGTGAAGAACAAAAGACTCTGTGTCAAGCAAAGTGAATGGTGAGGATCAACACCTGATATTGTCCTCTGACCTTCTCTTTGTGTTGTGACATTCACACACACACACACACAGACACACACACACACACACACACATGATTAAAGTAAATAAAAGAAACTTTTATAAAAAGCAGACATAGAAACTGGGAAAATGGCTCAGTTAGCCAAGTGCTTATCATACAAGCCTTGAGTTTGCATTGTCAGCTTCTACACCATCTCTTAGTGACGGGCCAAGGAGGATCTCTGGGCCTTGATGTCCAGTCACTCCAGCTGAATTTGTGAGAATTCACATGGCAGTTCACAAGCATCTGTAATTACAGTTCCAGAGGACCCAATGCTTTCTTCTGAATTTTATAGGCACCAGGCACAAATTGGGGCACATAATAATGCAAGTAAAATGCTGTGGAATTTTGTTCTGTATACTGTGAATGTGTGTTGCTCTGATTGGTTGATAAAGTAGCCAGACAGGAGGTATAGGTGGGATAAGCAGACAAGGAGAATTCTGGGAAGAGGAAGGATGAGCAAGGAGTCACCAGCCAGACACAGAGGAAGCAAGAAGACAAGACAGAACTGAGAAAAGATACCAAGCCATGTGGCTAAACATAAATAGGAATTACGAGTTAATTTAAATCTAAGAGCTTGTCAATAATAAGCCAAACGAATGGAAACACATGAATCATGAACCAAAGGCTGTGGAGCCCCCAGCTGGATCAGGCCCTCTGGATAAGTGAGACAATTGAATAGCACTGTGCCTATTCCTGTTCTCATGTGGTCTTCATTTATCATGGTCTGTTATTCCTCTTCTCCCTTTCTGTTCTTGATCCAGCTGGGATCTCCTGCTCCCCTAAGCTTTCTTTCCCTCAAATCTTGCCCTTCATTACTCCCACTATTGTCCAGGTTGTTCATGTAGATTTCATCCATTTCTCTGTCATTGGGTGATCCTTGGGTCTTTCCTAGGGTCCCATTTTCTAGGTAGCCTCCCTGGAGTTGTGTAGCAGTCTAGTCATCTTTGTTTTACATCTACTATCCTCCTATGAGTGAGTACATACCATGTTTGTCCTTCTGAGTCTGGGTTACCTCACTCAGAATGATTTTTTCTGGATCCATCCATTTGCCTGCAAACCTCATGATGTCATTGTTTTCCTCTGCTGAGTAGTACTCCATTGTGTATATGTACCATATTTTCTTTATCCATTCTTCAGTTGAAGGGCATCTAGGTTGTTTCCAGGTTCTGGCTATTACAAACAAAGCTGATACAAATATAGCTGAGCAAAAGCCCTTGTGGTATGATTGAGCATTCCTTGGATATATGCCCAAGAGTGCTACAGCTGGGTCTTGGGGGAGATGGATTCCCAATTTTCTAAGGAAGCGCCATATTGATTTCCAAAGTGTCTGTACAAGCTTGCATTCCCACCAGCAGTGGAGGAGAGTTCCCCTTGCTCCACATCCTCTCCAGCATAAGCTGTCTTCTGTGCTTTTGATCTTAGCCATTCTGACAGGTGTAAGGTGGTATCTCAGAGTCATTTTGATTCGCATTTCCCAGATAATTAGGGATGTTGAGCAATTCCTTAAATGTCTTTCACCCATTTGAACTTCCTCTGTGGAGAATTCTCTGTTTAGTTCTATAGCCCATTTCTTAATTGGACTGTTGGGCATTTTGATGTCTAATTTCTTGAGTTCTTTATATATTCTGGATATCAGCCCTCTGTCAGATGTGGGGTTGGTGAAGACCTTTTCCCATTCTGTAGGCTGTCACTTTGTCTTGTTGACCATGTCCTTTGCTCTACAAAAGCTTCTCAGTTTCAACAGATCCCATTGATTGATTGTTTCTCTCAGTGTCTGTGCTACTGGTGTTATATTTAGAAAGTGATCTCCAGTGCCAATGCACTCAAGAGTACTTCCTATTTTCTCTACTATCAGGTTCAGAGTAGCTGGATTTATGTTGAGGTCTTTGATCCACTTGGATTTAAGTTTTGTGCATGGTGACAGATATGGATCTATTTGCAGCCTTCTACACATTGACATCCAGTTATGCCAGCACCATTTGTTGAAGATGCTTTCTTTTTTCCATTGTATATTTTTGGCTTCTTTATCAAAAATTATATGTTCATAGGTGTGCGGGTTAATGTCAGGGTCTTCAATTTGATTCCATTGGTCCACATGTTGGTTTTTATGCCAGTACCAAGTTGTTTTTATTACAGTAGCTCTATAGTAGAGCTTGAGGTCGGGGATTGTGATGCCTCCAGATGTTGTTTTATTGTACAGGATTCTTTTGGTTATCCTGGTTTTTTTGTGTTTCCATATGAAGTTGAGTATTATTCTTTCCAAATCTGTGAAGAATTCTGTTGGTAATTCGATGGGAATTGCGTTGAATCTGTAGATTGCTTTTGGTAAGATCGCCATTTTTACTATGTTAATCCTGCCTATCCATGAACATGGGAGATCTTTCCATTTTCTGACATCTTCTTCAATTTCTTTTTTCAGGGACTTAAAGTTCTTGTCATATAGGTCCTTCACATGCATAGTTAGCATAACCCCAAGGTATTTTATATCATTTGTGGCTATTTTAAAGGGTGATGTATCTCTGATTTCCTTCTCAGCCTGTTTGTCTACTGTATATAGGAGGGCTACTGATTTTTTTGAGTTGATCTTGTATCCTGCTATGTTGCTGAAGGTTTTTATTAGCTGTATCAGTTCCTTGGTTGAATTTTTGGGGTCACTCATGTATACTAACATGTCATCTGCAAATAGGGAGAGCTTGACTTCTTCCTTTCCAATTTGTATCCCCTTAATCTCTTTATGTTGTCTTATAGCTCTGTCTAGAACTTCAAGTACTATATTGAATAAGTAGGGGGAGAGGGGACAGCCTTGCCTTGTTCCTGATTTTAGTGGTATTGCTTTGAGTTTCTCTCTATTTAATTTGATGTTGGCTGTTGGCTTGTTGTAGATTGCCTTTATTATGTTTAGGTATGTTCCCTGTATTCCTGATCTCTCCAAGACCTTTTTCATGAAGGGGTGTTGGATTTTGTCAAATGCCATTTCTGCATCTAGTGAGATGATCATGTGGTTTTTTTCCTTGAGTTTGTTTATGTGGTGTATTACATTGATGGACTTTCGTATGCTGAACCACCCTTGCATCCCTGGGATGAAGCCTACTTGATCATGGTGGATAATTGTTTTGATGTGTTCTTGGAGTCTGTTTGCCAGAATTTTATTGAGTATTTTTGCATCAATGTTCAAGAGGGAGATCTGTCTTTGTTGCATCTTTGTTTGGTTTAGGAATCAGGGTAATTGTAGCCTCATAGAAGGAGTTTGGTAATATGCCTTCTGCTTCTATTGTGTGGAACAATTTAAGGAGTATTGGTATTAAGTCTTCTTTGAAGATCTGGTAGAATTCTGCAGTGAAACCATCAGGTCCAGGGCTTTTTTTGGTTGGGAGACTTTTAATGACTGATTCTATTTCCTTAGGGGTTATTGGACTATTTAAATGGTTTCTCTGGTCTTGATCTAACTTAGGTATGTGGTACCTATCCCGAAAATCATCCATTTCTTTTAGATTTCCCAGTTTTGTGGATTAGAGGTTTTTGAAGTATGACCTGATGATTCTCTGGATTTCCTCATTGTCTGTTGTTATGTCGCCCTTTTCATTTCTGATTTCGTTAATTTGGATGCTCTCCCTTTGTCTTTTGGTTAGTTTGGATAAGGGCTTGTCTATCTTGTTGATCTTCTCAAAGAACCAACTCTTTGTTTCATTAATCCTTTGTATTGTTCTCTTTATTTCTATTTTATTGATTTCAGCTCTCAATTTGATAATTTCCTGGTTTCTGTTCCTCCTGGGAGACTTTGCTTCTTCCTGTTCAAGGGCTTTCAGGTGTGCTGTCAGGTCACTAGCGTGAGATTTCTCCAGCTTCTTTATGTGGGCATTCAGTGCTATGAATTTCCCTCTTAGCACTGCTTTCATAGTATCCCATAAGTTTGGGTATGTGGTGTATTCATTTTCATTGATCTCTAGGAAGTCTTTAATTTCTTTCTTTCTTTCTTCCTTAACCCATTGGTGATTCAGTTGAGCATTATTCAGTTTCCATGAGATTGTAGGATATCTGTAGTTTTTTCTGTTGTTGAAATCTAACTTTAAACACAGGAGGTTATTCCAATTGTTTTGTATGTGTTGAGATTTGCTTTGTGGCCAAGTATGTGGTCGATTTTAGAGAAGGTTCCATGGGGTGCTGAGAAGAAGGTATATTCTTTTTTGTTTGGGTGGAATGTTCTGTAGATATAGATTAAGTCCATTTGAGCCATAACATCAGTTAAGTCGATTATGTCTCTGTTAAGTTTCAATTTGGCCGATCTGTCCAGGGGTGAAAGTGGGGTGTTGAAGTCTCCCACTATTAATGTGTGGGGTTTTATATGTGATTTAAGCTTTAGTAATGTTTCTTTTACATATGTGTGTGCCCTTGTGTTTGGGGCATAAATGTTCAGAATTGAGACTTCATCTTGGTGGATCTTTCCTGCAACGAGTATGTAATGTCCTTCATTATCTCTTTTGATTGATTTTAGTTTGAAGTCTATTTTACTGGACATTAGGATGGCTACACCAGCTTGCTTCTTAAGACCATTTGATTGGAAAGTCTTTTCCCAGCCTTTTATTCTTAGGAGGTGTCTGTCTTTGAATTTGAGGTGTGTTTCTTGTATGCAGCAGAAAGATGGGTCCTGTTTTCGTATCCATTCTGTTAGTCTGTGTCTTTTTATAGGTGAATTAAGTCCATTGATATTAAGGGTTATTAATGACCAGTGATTGTTCGTTCCTGTTGTTATTTTTATTTTTTGGTGGTAGTGTGTGTGTGCTTCTCTTCTTTGGGGTTTACTGCTGTGGTGTTATCTATTGCCCGTGTTTTCATGGGTGTATCTGCCTTCCTTTGGTTGGAATTTTCCTTCTAGTGCTTTCTGTAGGGCTGGGTTTGTGGATAAGTATTGTTTAAATCTGGTTTTGTCTTGGAAAGTCTTGTTCACTCCATCTATGATGATTGAAAGTTTTGCTGGGTATATTAGTCTAGGCTGGCATCCATGGTCTCTTAGTGTCTGCATTATATCTGTCCTGGTCCTTCTGGCTTTCAAAGTCTCCATCGAGAAATTGGGTGTTATTCTGATGGGTTTGCCTTTATAAGTCACTTGGCCTTTTTCCTTTGCTGCCCTTAATATTCTTTCTTTATTCTGTACATTTAGTTGTTTGATTATTATGTGGCAAGGGGACTTTTTTTGGGGGTCTAGTCTGTTTGCTGTTCTATAAGCTTCTTGTATCTTCATAGGCATTTCCTTCTTTAAGTTGGGAAAGTTTTCTTCTATGATCTTGTTAAATATACTTTTTGTGCCTTTGAGTTGGTATTCTTCTCCTTCCTCTATCCCTATTATTCATAGGTTTGGTCTTTTCTTGGTGTCCCAAATTTCTTGGACATTTTGGGTCAGGACTTTGTTGGTTTTAGTGTTTTCTTTGACTGATGAATCTATTTCTTCTACCATATCTTCAACACCAGAGATCCTCTCTTCCATCTCTTGCATTCTGTTGGTTATACTTGCCTCTGAAGTTCCTGTTTGTTTACTCAGATTTTCTATTTCCAACATTCCTTCTGCTAGTGTCTTCTTCATTTTTTCTATTTCCCTCTTCAGATCTTTGATTGTCTCCCTTGCTTTTTCATGATTTTCACTCATGGATTTATTGTTTTCTTCTGCTTTAATTGTCCTTTCCTCTAGTTTTTTTTTTTTTTTTTTATAGCGTTCTTTGCATTTTTTGTTTGTCTGTTCCTCTACTTTATTTTTGATTTCTTCTATATAAGGCTCTAGCCTCTTCATGATGTTACTTATAAGGTTGTTTTCTTCTTCTTCTTCTTCTTCTTCTTCTTCTTCTTCTTCTTCTTCTTCTTCTTCGTCTTCTTCTTTTTCCATTCCGTTATGTTCAGGTCTAGCTGTTGGAGAAGCGCTAGGTTCTGGTGATGCTGTATTGCTCTTTATTTTGTTGTATGTACTTCTGCCTTGACGTCTGCCCATCTCTTCTTGTGTTCATTCTTGGTCTTATCAGTGTACTTGGTCCAGAGAGAGTTGACAGATTTAGGGAGCCTCTCTTTGGTCCAGATGGAAGCTCTGGGCCAGATGGGAGCACTGGTCCAGATGAGAGTGCTGGCTTGATAGGAGCTGGGGGGCTGGACTCTGAGTCTCGGGAAGTCCCTTGGTTCTCCTTATTTTGTCCAGATGGGAGTTCCTCTTGTCCAGATGGGAGTTCCTCTGGTCTCTGGTCCAGATGGGAGTTCCAGGGCAGGATGGAAGCTTGGAGCTGGTCTCTGATTCTCAGGAAGTGGCTGGGGTCTAGGCAAATGGGTGTGTTGGCAGGGTGTGGAGATTGCAGTGTCTGCCTGCAGTCTTGGAAATTGGGAGCCTTCCCGCAGGGCCTGCAGGTTGGTAGGAAACTTGGGCCAAGTTGTTCAGGTTCTCCTGGGGTGGCCTGTGTCCAGCGGTGGGACCCAGGCACAGTTGCCTCTCTGACTATAACCCAGGCACTCACCTCTCGTCCAGATCAGACATAGTTAATATTGAGCTACACATATGTTTAAAAGTTTAACAAGGAGGATGAAATTTTTTTTTACAACTAAAAGTTTTCTGTCTTCAAATACTACTGATTAAAACATTTCAGGATTTTTAGAATGCTTAGAAATGTTCTACAGTGTTTGAAAATATTATATACTATTCTTTTAAGCTAACTAATAAATCCTATTACTTAATAAATCTTATAAATTATATATTACTTGAGCAATCTATGCCCCAGTTTTATGCTTATGTGTGAGCCTGAGTATTTGCTTGTGTACCACATGCATGCAAGTGCATGAGAAGGCCAGAAGAGGGCATCAGATTCCTGGGAGCTAGAGTAACAGGTGGTTGGTCACAAGCTACCTTGTGAGTTCTGTAACCCTAACCCAGGCACTCTGCAGAGCATCAAGTGCTCTTAATACAGAGCCATCTTTCCAGACCCTGTATCATAATTTTAGCAAGTGAGTCTTCTATAGATTGACATTGACTTATGAAACTCTACAATTATATAGCTCTCAATGTCTCCTTCAAATCCAAAACAACTTCTCATTGCATTTCTATGTCTTCATACATAGGTCTTATTTAATCTTCTGTTTTGACCTTAGCATCTTCTTTATATTTTTGGCATCTGGCTAATACGTCTTCAGTCATTCTCATTTTTAAGCCTTGCTTTTGTTAGTAGCATATAATCCACTTTTATTTAATGCCTTACTTTTTTCAACTTTATTTTATTTTGTACTTCCTAGATCTTACTTTGTATCTTTACTATTTCTATTACTTCTCTTTTCTTTAATGATGTGACAGGTATATGTCCTATTCTAAACTCTACTTGCTTTTAATTTGTCAATAAAATACACAATATCCCCACTCCTCATTTGTCAAAATCAAGCATCAAGCAAAAATGCCACTGTCCTGTGTATGGAGAAACTGATGCTTTTCTTTGTCTCTGGATCAGTGTTATCTTTGAAGGTGGAATAGTTATTTTGGTTTATTTGGAGTAGTATATGCTAGTGTATACTTGCCAATGTAATTACTATAGATGTATTTGCAGAAGTTCTATTAGTTGTGTGTGGTTTGTGCATATTTTCATATGTGTTCATGTGTGAGTAGATTGTAGAGAAAAGCATTGGGGTGTCTTCCTATAGATCACTCTCTGCCTAATACCCCTGAGACAGGGTCTCTCACTGAACATGGAGCTTACTGTTTCATTTAGAGTGGCTGTCCAAAGTTGCTGGGGTCCACTTGTCTCTGTCTCCTCAGCTTTAGGGTTCCAGGTACATGCTGCTTTGCCCAGCTTTTCTTGTGGGTGCTGGGGATCTGAACTCAGAACCTCACACTTGGGAAGCCAGCACTCTTACCCCTTTGAGCCATCTTCCCAGCCCCTGTATTCATTGATTTCAATGCTGCTGCCTTCCCATTCTTGATCTCTGGATTTTGATGTTCTCTTAGTAATTCTTTATAGATTGATTTCTGTGTGGCACACTTTGCCACCAGCTTCCTGGTCTCTTCTGTTCAGGTCTTAATGTTGTAGGAAACATTGGAAACTAGCCTAGTTTTCTGCTGAGTTAGACTCTTTGATATTCACAATGGTTTTGTTTCTGTTATCTCTGGTGCTCTGGTGTGGCCAGATGTGTCCCTCTGTTGGTCAGCCACCCTGGAACATGCTGAACTCTTTGGGTTTAAATACCAAGAATAAATTTTGACCTCAGAAGACAATTATTTGAACACATCCTTGATTTTTGTGTTTGATAATGTTGGTGGCAGTGCTGCTAGCAGTTACTCAAATGCTAGCAACGAGTATGTTAAATAATTTACATGCATTATCTAGTACACTCGCAACAAGAGACATTATCTTTCTCTTAAAGATAAGTACAGTGGAGTTTAAGATGTTAATCAAGTCTTCCTTTCCCCCAGCTGGTAAATAGAAGTTCTCAGATACAAATGCCCCAGTTAGCACTCATGGAATCCCTTAACTAACTCCTGACTAAATTCCTGACTCTTCATGTCAGTCCACTCTATGTACTAGGCTAGCACTCAGCAGTTCAACTTTGCTTTTAAAGTTCTATTTATTTTATGTGCATGTGTCTTTAAATGACTACATATATGTGTGTTCACAGAGCACCTGCCTGAGGAAGCCAGAAGAAGGTGTCAGATTCCTTGGAACAGGAGTTACATCCATGAGTAAGCAGCCTAATGTGTGCTGGGAACCAAGTCTGGGTCCTTGGCTGGAGTAGCAAGGGTTCTCAACTTTGCTTTTTTATTGTTTAACTTTTAAGAATTTTGAGTTGCATTTCAGAATTCATTTGAATCCTTTGAAAATTTATTCACCGTTTTTTTTTCTATTTAAAACCAATTTATTGACTTATTGTGTGTTTGGGGCAGGGGTCTGCGACAGCGTATGTGTAGAGTCAGTGGCCAATGTGCAGGCATTGGCTCTCTCCTGCTATCATGTGGGATCCAGGGACCAAACTCAGGTTCCCAGGCTTGGTGACCAACACCTTTATCAGTGGAGCCATCTTGCCAGCCCCTACTCACCTTCAATTTTGTCTTTGATTTTGATCTCGGTGTGGTTTTCATAGTTTTGGCATTGGTGCCACAAAGACCTTGTCTGTTATTTGCCTGAGAGCACTGGGGATACTATCAAACACTCTTCTCTGTTCTGAATTGTCAACATCTGTATTTCTTTCTTTTTTCCTCGAGACAGGGTTTCTCTGTGTAGCTTTGCACCTTTCTTGGAACTCACTCTGTAGCCCAGGCTGGCCTCAAACTCACAGAGATCCACCTGGCTCTGCCTCTCGAGTGCTGGGATTAAAGGCATGTGTCACCACCACCCGGCTAACATCTGTATTTCTCAGGCTGCTTGCTTTTGGGAAAAAGTTCCTGTAGCCCTCCTGTTTACTGGTAGACATGGCTCATGGGGTTTTAGTCTTGGCTGTCTACTCTTGTATAATCCCTCTTCTCAGTCTCTTGCAGGCAGAATATAGCCTCTACTTTCTGTTTCTGGAACCCATCCTATCTCAAGTCAATGTGCTAAGTGGGCTGGAGTATTCTCTGTGACTGAGTTCTCTGCCTTGCCCATGAGATGGGGAATCCTGCAGTAGTTCTTAGGCAAGTCTGGAATAGGGAAGCCCTGCCAGAAAGCGCTTGTCTTATCCTTCACATCCTTGCCTATCATAGCACTGTTTTTTCAGGAGCCTCTGGAGTGTCTTCATTCTTTATGCAGTGTTTGTTGACTTCTGTGTGAGTTATTAAAAGTGTCAAGCTCATGGAAGTCTATAGAGAAGAATGATTTTGGGCAGCCAGGTTTAGAAAGACATCTATGTATTCATTAACACAGGGCTAATATTAGTTAAATCAAGGTGTTTTTTTCCCCTTGCAATTTTGTAGAAAATTTTGTCTCCTGCAGTATTCTTGATCAGCTAAAAATGATTTAATAAGACTATATTTATTTTATAATTATTATTTGTGTATGTGTGTGTGTGTGTGTGTGTGTGTGTATACATGCCACACTGCACATACGGAGGTCAGAGGACAACTTTCAGGAGTTGGTGTTCTCTTTCTACCATATGAATCTCAGGGACTCACTCAGGTCATCAAGCTTGGTGGCCAACACCTTTACCTACCTGCTCTGAGAATATGTCTCAGTACCAAATTTAGTGGGAGATCTCAGAACTTAGACTGTTTTGTTTTAGAAGCTGTGGCTTACTGCTTCTGTTGCTGAGTCCCTCCTCTCCCTCATGCTGGGAAGCCAAGCTTAAGGCCTCAGGTTTAATAGGTAAGCACTGCTTTACTAGCCCGATAGCTAGTTTGTGCATCTTCTTCCCTTAGCGAACTTTAATTGCTGTTAGTAATTATGCTTCTTCCACCTGTGTTCCCTGAGAGCCAAGCCAGGACCTGTTGTAGTCTATACGGAGTATGTCTGCAGGAAGCTAGAGGCAGCGAAAGAAGGAAGATGGGTCGTTCTCAGGATGTGTCAAGGAGTTAGTCTCCATTGTGCTGACTGACCAATCCTGTTGCACATTGGAAACAACATGAAGTGCCTCTAAAAGTTTTCACTTCCCCTCAGCAGAAATGTGAATCTGTGGGATATTGTCCTATGAATCACTTAGGCATAAAATCTGCACAGGCTCCTGGGAGGGCACAACCTGAACATGGGCTTGGACTCCTCCATGAAGCTGGCCAGCTAAGCACAGAGCACCTTAAGGCTTGGTGACAAGAGAAGCATGCCTGAGGCTCAGAAATCTGGTGTGGTAGGAGGGGTCTGCTAGGGACGAATGAGTAAGGATCTGAAGAAGCAAATGCCAAAAGTGTGTTGGAGCAGAGTTATTTTCAATTATACTTAGCATTACCCGAGATTCTAATAAACTGGAAATAGCTAATATTGCTCACAAGTTTACTGATGTTCTGAGATTTTTCATTTCCTGATACTGTGTGAATTAGGGAATCAAGACATCCGCAGAGCTCCCTTGACAAGCGCCTGTGTGTCAGCAATGTCTCCTGCTAATCTTACCAGAGGCCTTCATCTTATTTCCTGTGTGACGTGTTATATTTATGAAATCCATGAATGGAGAGAGATGATCAACAGACTTTATGCAAGCAAATATTAGTGTAATTCAAGCAGAAGGCAGCTTGAAGGAAAATGACCCTAGACTCTTGAGATAGAAAGACCCTGGAAATCCTGCTGGAGGTATGATTTCAGGTAGTTGCACCTACCCACCTGCTTTTCCTCAGTGACAAGATGACTTTTAAAGCAGAGAGAGCCATCTTAAGGCTGGAGCTGAGATCCACTCGAGGGGGCAGGTTAGGGACAATGAGCCTACTGAATGATGCTTAAGAGATGTCAGCAGTTTCTTTTTAAAAAAGGTTTATTGATTTTTTTTTATTTATGTGTATCTGTATGTATGCCATGTGTGCATAGGTACCCATGGAGGCCAGAAGAGGGCTAGAGTCAAAAGCCCCTGTGGGATTCTGCACATAGCTTCTGAGAACCAAACTCAGGACCTCTGTGAGAGCAGGGACCACTCCTAACCTTTGAACCATTTCTCTAGACCCTCACCCAATATCAGCTGTTTCTTCTGACTTGCTGGGATACCAGATTCAGTAATTATTCCCCAGATACAATTTTATGGCTATTATTGCAATGAGTTGACAAAAGGATGAATAAAATTTAAAGTTATTACAAGTTCATACTCACATATGTAAATACAAACTTCAAAGGATTCTTTGGGACTCACTTGGGATTTACAGAAATCCTGCCAAGATGGTATACAGATTAGTTTCATGTTTCTTACCACACTTTCATAGTATTAACACTGTAAGTATCCACCAGCAGTATGAGGAAATTGGTTCAATAGCCAAATTCCAAATTTCATTTAACTTCTCCATGTCTTATTTTTTTTTTCTTCCAGGATCCTACCCAGGGTAGGAACTGCAATTGTCTTTAGCCATGTGGTCACCTTAGTCTCTCTCCTCCTGGGATAGCTGCTCAGTTTTTCCTGGACACATTAGAAGAACATCAGTTGGCCATTAGGTAGCATGGCCCTTGTTTGCTTTCCCCAATGTTTTCTCACAGTGGGAATAAACGTAGGCCTTTTGTTCAGGAGACCAAAGAAATAATGTTGTGTACTTCTGTGTACACAGAGGCAATTTTTATTTTCTCAGTGTCAGAATTTCACCCTTGATGTGGAGTTCCTGTGCACAAAACAAGCACTCAGAGATGTTCTGTGTAGACTCTTGTTTTTGAATGTGAAATTGAGGGTCCCTAATTTCTATGATGCTTCTCTCTTTATAATGGTCTATGATCCCATTTCACCAATCTAACATAAAATAATTAATGTGGATCTACTACATGCCAGGCATTGGGATACTGACAATCACTTGTGTTAAACTAACTAACAAACTAACTAACTAACTAACTAACTAACTAACTAACTAACGTTGTCACACTTTTAATCCTAGAACCTCAAAAGCAGAGGTAAGAGGATCTCTCTGAGTTTGAGGCTATACTGGTCTACATAGCAAGTTCCAGGCCAGTCAAAGCTACATAGTGAGACTCTATCTTAAAAACTGGCAAACAAATAAACAAACAAGCAGAAACCCCAGTGTTCTAGGAAAATATGTGTGTATAAATACAAAGTGCATATGTCCATGTAGATTCATACAGATGAAATAAAATTCACTGTGGTAGTTTGAATGAAAATGCCCCCCTACAAGCTCATGGGGAGTGCCATTATCTGAAAGGATTAGGACATGTGGTGTTGGTGGAATAGGTAAGGCCTTATTGGAAGAAGTGTGCCACTGGAGGTGGGTGTTGAGGTTTCAGAAACTCAAGCCAGGCCAAGTGTGACTCACCTGCCTCTTGCAAATTGTGATGTAGAACCCTGTTCCTTCTCCAGCACCATGTCTGCCTTCATGCAGACATGCTTCCCACCATGATGATAGTGGAGATAATGGACTAAACCTCTAAACCTGTCAACCAGTGCTCATCTGGGGCTTTCCCTCAGCTGTGGGTCCTTGTTGCTCTTATGACTAGCTAAACAGATGCCACAGGGCTGTAATCCTCACTCCTGAAGTTAGTTTCAGCATCTTTACCTCTAAAATTATACATAATTTGCTGAATAATCGCAACAATAGGAGTAGATTCAGCAGATAATCATGGAGTAAAGATCCTTCCTTTGGTACTGCCCAAGGATTGACAAGATAGAATTCACAGATATCTCTGAGATTATGAAGCAAAACAAGCCATCACAGCTCATTAGGAACAGAAGAAAAATTAAGTGAAATCCACACATTTTTATTACTTTTTAACCTATTTTAGCAATAATACAACTGTTAGTATAGTGAAATGATCAATGATCACTATGAGTGAAAAAAGAAAATGAAAAGAAAACCTATCCCCCCACAGGACCAAATCTATAATCTGAAACCAATTTAAGTAAGAAATTGAATAATTAGTTAAAATTCTAGGGGTAAAATACAGATAGCCCTGGTACAGTGTCTCAAATGACACATTAATAATACTCCATTAGACATCTCTCCTCTCCCATCCCCCTTTCTCTTGAGCCCGTGGCCTCATGCATGCAAGGAAGGTGCTTTGCCTTTGATCTACAGCTTCAGCCCTTCTCTTTTCTCCAAATTCTCTTTCCGCTTCACTGCCTCTAGAGGGCATATTCCCATTCTTGAACCAATCACTGGACCCTTGTGTTGTTATGGAGATGAATTTGTCTGTGCTTATAGCTGAAGGTTGTGCCCAACCAAAGCTCTATGACCAAGAATAGAAAACCAGGTGCTTTCTTAGAGGGGACTTGAGCTGCCCTTCTTTGAAGAATACTGTAGATGTTGAATGGAAAAACAATTACGAAATAGGTACACCGGACAAACAACCTAGCAGTATGATTTAATCCTCTGTTAACACTATGGGAAGTGCAGAGTTGAGCTCACAGGATGCTGCTGTGATTCCTTTACTTGGCTCCACTTCTGGAGTTGTTGCAGTAGTCAGGTGGGCATACTGGCGACTGGACACCTTGTCTTCTCTATGAAGCTAGTAATATTCACTTATATCACCATTCTCAGTGGACCTAAGTCTCTTTCCAGTTAGCTTCAGACTCTTACAAGAAGAATCTCAGGACCTACTGCCCTAGGGTCACATTATTGTCCTTACATTAATGACTAGATCCTGAGGTGATGGCTACTTCTGCCTAGTTTGGACCCACTGTGTACATCTGACCAATGACTGGACTCAGTAACCCTCTGTGGTTTCCAGAAATGTGGCTTCTGGGGAAGACTGAGCTATGCCAGAGAAAATGGGGTGACAGGCAGAACCATAACCTGTGTAATGTGGTCCATTGCATCTGAGAGAAGTTAATGCTGTGTCTACCAGAATTTTCTTCTTGTACTCTGAAAGGGAACAACTGCATCTGCCAGAAATATTTTATAAAGAAAAAGAGAAAGATCATATATGATTTTTACTCAATCAGAATGCAGGAAGGATTCATGTATAGCCATTTGGATGGAGGTGAGAGGAAAAAATGAGATTTCTGGACACATGGCTGGTACGCCTTCAACTGCTGTAGTCATTGGATCAGAGAAAATAAGGCTGCTGAAATGACTGAGGTGGGTTGTACCAGCTGGATTTTGTTACAGCTCTTCCTTAATACCATTTCCTGAATTAAGAATCAGAGTAACAGTAAAGATGTCTCCTTTGAGCTTATGGCAAGATTGGCAATTTCCTTATTTAGGTGTATTTCTTTTTATATTCGAACCCCTTGAATACTGACTTTCAGAAATGAGGCTTAACTTGGGGGCTGTCCTAAATTTATACAACTTCATTAGACCCAGAAGTGTGTAGGGCTCTTTGGTGACATAGATTGGACATGATTCATTGTATCTGTTCACCAGGTAACTCACAGTACTTTCCTCTGTGACCCAAGTTTTCATTCCTCATGTTTATCCCTGGGAAGGAGGCCGCTGAAGGCGATTAGCTCACCCCAAGGGCTTAAATGCAGCAGAATAATGATAACTTATTTAAATCTCACACATTTTGAGGATCATCAGAGCCTGTGTCCTATGAATAAAGGCGATTAAAATTCAACAGAGTTTTGTGTACCCTTAATGTGCTTTTAGTTTTCTCCACATATTCTTTAACATACCATTACACCGTGTGCTGTGACTGTGTCTTATAATGGCCCACACTTGGTAATACGCATGATGGTACAGAACAAGTCTAAGTGTCTTTACATTATTCTTAATATAATAATGGTTCCTAGGGCTACATGCAGCTGTGAGTGCATATTAACAGGGGTAGCCCACTGTGAATTATGATTCTACAATACAGAATTTTCAGAAAAAATACTTACTGTGTATGTAAAATAGCTGCCTTTTAAATGCTTAAAACTTGGGCTGTTTAAAATTGCTTCTAGTGATATTTTTAAAAGAAAATATTCCAGAGGTAAGAAGTGAATGAAATGGGTTTATGAATGATCGCTGTAAAGTCTTCTTTTCAAGGTAATAAATCACAAAATTGTAAGAGCAATGGAAAATTATCTTTTTATGCATGTATAATATGAAATCAATTCAAATGAATCCTAGTAACTAATGTTCTTGATGTTTTTGCCAACTTAATGGAGCTCATGATTATCTTTTATGCCTGTTGATCGAATGATACTTGATCTTATTTCTTTGTTAATTTGAACTAAATGTCTATAAATGTAGATGTGTTGAGAAATAATCTTCAATGACAATTTTACTGTATTTTGGAGATCTCTACTTCCCTGTATACACATTCCTAAAATATTTCTGAAATTCCCACCATCCTATGGATTAGTCAGAACATGTTAACATCATATAGGAATTTCACTGGGAATTACCCACCACGCCTTCTCTAGTCATCCCCCTTCACTTCCCAGGGCCACTAAAGGCACACCATTGTTTTGCAGTCATTCATTGTCTTGACCCCTATGATTTTGCAGTCTGTAATGCTCACCTTTCTCCTAGGACGCTTCTTTTCAGTTTCGAAGCAAGGTTAAAGGTTAAAGCCTCTTCTGTATAACATCCTGACCATGAATTTAGTGGCTCTTTCCTAATGGCAGGGAGCATGCTGACCTCTTTAGTGTGCTTACTGAGCAATACAGAGCCCTTGGATGAAAATATGCATCTTTCATACTGGCTAACTTTTGCTGTATGTATTGGCCACATTCTTTTTGTTTATTACAATGATTTTTGTTTATGTGTATACACATACGTGTAATGTCTTCCTCTATTGCTCTCCACCATTTTTTTTTTTTTTTTGGACAGAGTGTTTCGCTGAACCTGGAGCTTAATGATTTGTTAGACTGGCTGGCTAGTGGCAGAGCTCCTCTGTCTCTGCCTACTCAATGCTGAGGATGCAGACATGTTCCATCAAACTTAGCTTTTTACAAGGGTGCTGAGGATCTGAGCTCAGACCCTTATGCTTGCAAAGCAAGCACTTTACTGACTGAGCCCCTTCCTTAGCCTTGACGTGAATTTTATTTTCTTTATATTATTTGTCCTTTTTAATCTATGATCATGAACACAATAATGATAAGAATCTCATTGTACTCCCAGGACCAAGCATAATGCTAATCATAAAAGAATTGACTACTTATTGTGTGTTATATAAATGGCTTGATTATTTCATAAGTAATCCATACATTGTAGAATTATTTTCCATGTGAGCTGATATGGTATTATATTAATTTTAAGACTACTCATTCTTTTATACATTTTAAATGTTCTGAAATTAGTCAGGGTCCACTATGTGCCATAATGAACAACCACAACATTCCTGCAGATTGGCAAAGATCTGGCCTATCTCCTGGACCAGCCTAATATGGCTCAGTGGGTTGTACTGGTTAGTTTTAAGGTCAATTTCATACACTCTAGAATCTCTAGGGAAGGATGTTTCAATATGGGATTATTTAGGTCAGGTTGATCTAGGAACATATCTATATGGGAGACACTTCCTAGATTATGGTCACGGAAGTGGGAAGAACAGTCCATTATGGATGGCACCATTCCCTAAGCAGGGGATCCTGGATTGTGTAGGATTGGAGAAAGTGAGAGGAACATTAGCACACATGCATTGATTTATTGATCTCTACTCTTGACTGTGGATGTGATATGACTAGACACCTGAAGTCACCCGACATTGATTTCCTTTCAGTGATGGATTTAAACCTGGAATTGTGAGCTAAATAAATCATTTCTCCCTTAAGTTGCTTTTGTCAGGGTAATTCATCACAACAGGAAACAAAACTAAGGCGGTGATGAAAGGACCTTGTTATGTGTATTCTTTTAGGGACTGGCACTTGTGCCAGCTGGTGTTGCCCCATTACTGGAATAAGGAACTCTCCATTATGATTTTTAAATACAGGGAAGAGTGAGAACATGGAAGACCCCACAGGAAACTGAGGACCTGGTCCTTGGAATGGAAAACATTGAGTCCTTATTTCACTGGTCATGTTGTCTATCCTGATGGCAGGAAAGACATGATTTATAGTGTTGATGTGTTCCAATTGGAGGGGAAACTGGTGAGCACAAAAGAACAGTTACCATTTAGCATGCATTTCTCCACCATGCTATTATCTTCCAAGTTAAATGGGAAGCTGTAGATGTAACTGTCTTGTTAAATAAGAAACACAGAGCCAATTGCAGAGTTAAAAGCCAAGAGGTCAGAGCAATAGCTGAGAGCTGAAAACCTTACCCTTCACTGCTGCTCTGTCTTTCCTCTCCGCCAGAGAGCTACTTCCTGTGTCCTGTCTTTTATACAGACTTTCTGTTCCGCTTTCTCATTGGTTGTAAACCCAACCACATGACCTTCTCATCACTGCCTGTCTGTACAGACCTCCAGGTCTTCTATGGTTGGTATTGAGATTAGAGGCGTGTGTTGCCATGCTGGCTGTGTCCTTGAACACACAGAGATCCTGCCTAGCTCTGCCTCCCAAGTGCTGGGATTAAAGGCGTGCACCACCACCACCTAGCTTCTGCTCTGGCTTGCTCTGACCATAAGCAACTTTATTAATAGACAAATAAAATCACATTTCAGTACAAATAAAATATCACTATAAAAAGTAGTAGGTTATGCTCCAAGGGTGAGCTCACAAAATACTCACAGTCCTTTCCAACTGAGGAAAATAGCATGCACACACACACACACACACACACACACACACACTCACACACATGCGTATACACACACATATGTATACACACACGTATACACACACACGTGTATATATACACACACACACACACACTCTTCATTACAAAAAAGAGGTTCTGGCTTGTTCCTAATAAGCCTGTCACCCCCCTCCTTACAGCACCATAGCAGATGACTCTGGCTCCTCTGCCACATCCTTGCATCTGTCTGATTCCATCCTCAGTTGTGATGATCATTTCAGAGGAAGTTGGATTGTGGCCATTTTGCTGTCATCCCTCTGACCTCGTTTTCAGTATTAAAGATTTATTACACTTTTAATTATATATGTGTATGTGTGCACGTGTGTGTGTGTGTGTGTGTGTGTGTGAGTGTGTGTGAGTGTGTGTGTGAGTGTGAGAGTGTGTGTGAGCGTGTGTATGTGTGTGTGTGAGTGTGTGTGTGAGTGTGTGAGAGTTTATGTGTATATGTGTGAGTGTGTGTGTGAGTGTGTATGTGAGTGTGTGTATATGTGTGTGTGTGTGAGTGTGTGTGTGTGTGTGTGTGTGTGTGTGTGTGTGTGTAGGTAGGTATGTGCATATGTGGGCAGTGCCTGCAAAGGGCAGAAGAATGTGTCAGATATTCTGCAGCTGGAACTGTAGGCAGCTGCCTGATGTAGGTGCTGGAAACTAAACTCAGGTTCTCTGCAAGAGCAGCAAGCACTCTTAACCATTGAGCCATCTCACAGTCCCTCTTTCTGGTCTCTTCATGGGATCCTCCCCCGCAAAGAAAAAACTCCATTAGCCTAATTTGATAGACAATCAGTAGATATATGGTCATATATATTTGTCTTAATTAAGGTTTCTATTGTAAAGAGACACCATGACCAAGGCAATTGTTATAAAGGAAAACATTTAACTGGATTTAACTGGGGCTACCTTACAGTTCAGAGGTTTAGTCCATTATTATTATGGTGGTTGATATGCAGGCAGACATAGGTGCTAGAGAAGGAGCTGAGAGTTTTACATTTTGATTCTCAGGCAACAGGAAGTGAACTGTGTCTCACACTAGGCACAGCTTGAGCATATGAGATTTCAAAGGCCACCCCCACAGTGACACACTTTCTCTAACAAGCCCACACCTACTCCAACAAGGCCATCTTTCCTAAGAATGTCAAACTCCCTATGAACCATAGGGGCCCAATTACATTCATACCACCACAATATTTCAGGCATATATTTAGATCTTTAAAAAATCTTTCAGGAAGTTATGATTTCCTATATTGTCTGAAGATAAAGGGTACAATGTATTGAATATATCCTGGGAGCCCAGGAAGCATCCTCTGGATTTGCAGCTCAGGAATCGTTTTGTCAATGGAGGAAGAGAATGTGGAAGTACATATATGATGGATGCCTACCCGACCAAAAAACAAAACAAAACAAACAAAAAACCAGAAGCAAACCCTATCGTTTGTGATAATGCAGCTGGACCTAGAGGTCATTATGTTGGCTAAAATAAACCTTAAAGAGAAAAACTAATAACACAGAATATCATTTGCACATGGAATGACAAAAATAAGCTTATACTAAGAAATGAGAAAAAAGCGCTAGTGCAAACAGAAAGCAACTAGAGGCTGGAGGATACAGGAATGAGAGATGGTGGGAAAGCCTGATGTTTTTCTCAGGAAAGAGATCGATTGCACTTTAAGATGATGGGCTAGTGTCAATACATTGTATAATTGAAAGTTGCTTAAATTGTAAAATTTATGATTCTCACCATGGAAATAAATATATGAGGTAATGCTTATGTTAAACAATTTCATTTATTCTTTTGGAAATACATACATCTAAGCATCATTTTATATATCACACATATATTGTATGTATGTACAATTTTGACTTGTTTACTGAGGTGGTTTGAAAGAAAATGGCCTCCAAAGGGGGTGGCACTAATGGGAGGTATGGCCTTGCTGAAGTAGGTGTGGCCTTGGAGGAAGGGTGTCACTGTGGGGGCGGGCTTTGAGTTCTCTTTTGCTCAGACTTCACTCCTTGTGACAGACAGTCTTTTTCCTGTTGCATTCTGATCAATACACAGCCACTACCATGTCTGCCTGCATGCCACCATGCTCCTCATCATGAAAATATGGACTCAACCTCTAAACTGTAAGTGAACCATCACAATTAAATATTTTCCTTTGTAAGAGTTGTTGTGGTTATGATATCTCTTCACAGCAATAGGAACCTTAACTGAGACATTCACTATTGATAAAAGACCCATCTTGTCACAGACTTGTATTTTGGGGACTTTGGCCAGATCATATCTCTTCCACAAAATCTTCCAGAGTGTTGGCTATTCATTAGCTTATTGTTCTTCATCTTAACAAACACTCATTGCCTCAGTCTCCTTGTCAATATAAAATACTTTGTCTAACTGCTATAATGGCCTTAGCAACCTTTACAGGTTTATTTCTATTTAAATCACTTAGTTTGGTTTATACTAGTTTTTCTAAGGAATCAATATTTCCTTACTCTAGACACATGTTGAGAGTGGTCTGGTTTCAAGCTTCCCACTCAGGGATGTAAGTGGTGACAAACAGCTTTTCTTAGTTGTCAACAGCCTGAAGAGAGACTCATAATAATGAGAAGAAGCATAATTTTCCCTAACTTGTATCACCTTAAGGCTCTGTACTTCTGTGTGGCCAACATACAAAAACGTAGGAAGGGTGCCATCCTAGCTCTTGTTGTAGAAGTTAACTGTAAGGGAAAAGAAACCTTAGATAGGTACTTCTCTATACTTATTTGCCAAGAAGGTTCCCATAGTTCTGATTTGATTTGAATAAATCAGGATAATTTAATAGGTTTTAGAGTTGAATAAATCAGGATAGTTAATAGAAGTGATCCACAAAAGCTTGCATAGGTTACATTTTGTTACATGTTTCACAGCGGCAGTGAGCATGTAAAAAACTGATGTATAGACTGTCACGTGCTATAAAATAAAAGCCACACTTACACAAAAGTTACTCTTCAAAGCAAACCTATGCAGCAGGTATGATTATTTCCATTTTACAAAGGAGACTTTAAGACACAGTCACTTTCTTCAAAGTTCCACACATGTAAATGGCAAATCCCAAGGCAAATCTGGTTGAGTTGGTCATCACTGAGCCACCCATTGAGATGACAAGGTGGCTCATTTCTTCCTGCACTTCCCATGGGGTTTGTCTACCCACATGTATCACTTACTTCCTAATGCCTAGCCTAGGTCATCTTTAGTACCTCTTCTTCAGAAGACTGTGACTTGCAGGCTTCATGAGTGGGAAAATGAAGCTCTTGGGTTAAATCATAGTTGAATGAACCTGGAAGATTATCTGAGTTGTGAATCTCTACGTACAGGCTTGGGGAGAACATAAAATTATAACACCTGTAGTCTCATTCAGCAGCTTCCCAGCCACAGCAATGTGCTCCTTTCAGAACAGCCTTCTTTTCCAAACAGTCATCCTTCTCTCTGTGGTAACTATAATTTATTCCAGTTCCCCCCAGAACTTCCCTTTAGAGAGACATGGCTGCCAGGGGGTAGAACGGGCTGGAAGGGTTGATTCTGATTGTCTTTGGTCTTGGTCAATTTCCAAATGAAGAAAGTTTGCCTACCAGTGAATGGCTTTATATGTAGTGAAATGACATTTAAAAATTTGCATCTTCCAGTCGACACCACATCCCACCTCCATTAGTTAGAAGGCCTTTTCTCTCTCCCTCACTCTTTCCTCACTGCTTCCTCCATTTTATTTCAGTTACCATCAGCAGCAAAGCATAACTTCCTTTGGCTTGTGTCTCTCTGTGTTAGCCTATGTCTTTTAAGGACCTTCTTCTACCTGAAACCCTTGCTGTCAGCCTATTCTGAGAGCCTCCATGGAAGTAGCACAGTGTATCTTGATTTATTCAAATCTAATCAGTGAGAGTTAATGAATTCCTAGGGGCAGGAGATCAATCATGTTCTATTTATATTTAATTAATTTCATGTTGCCTCACTTGTCTTTTATAACTACTTTAAGGCATTTGAAAGAAAGCATATTTGTGATGCATTCTTATCTTAGAATAACTTCTGATATTTTTCATGGATTTTACTACAGCAAATTCATAAAAATCTTTGTTTCCTCAGTACTTTTAGGGCATGTACAATAATACTATTTTTAACCACCAGAAACAGCCTCATCACATATTTCTTTATTTCCTCTAAGATAGAGTCGATCCTATCATCAGTTCTCATTTTTAGTATTAAATTAAACTCAATCATTCCAAGTGTTTATTCATCTGTCTGACCTTGTTTATCTTGCTTCACATCACAGTGTCACTGATACACAGAGTAGATGTGCTGATGTGTTGTTTGGTTTGAAATGGTGGAAGACAGAGTGCTTTAAGAATGGTAGAGGATAAGATAGGTGAGAGAATGTCTGGTTACACATGGAGATGTACCCTGCAGTGTCATTACATGTAGAATAAAATGACAGTATGAGATACTGTATCCATCCAGGAGCTGATGGTTTCGTACAGGGTGAAGAAGGGGCATGTTAAGGAAGAAGTACTCATTTGAGATTTGGATATAGAGAGAGAAGACTGTGTTGCCAGGGCATAGAGAGCCCTGTATCTTTGAGAAGTTGCTGCAGAATGGGCTGAGGATCTTAATGGTAGACCCTCAACCTCTCTTTGGCTACTATGGCACTTTATAATTAATGCTCATTCATAAACTAGAGGCCATATTTGGTGAAAAAAGCATTTCTCTATGTAGCATCACATAATAACTATTTTAGGTTAATGCTCATGTTTTCCCTGTGTAAAACTCTCAATCCTGGTATTATGGAAACAGCCATAGACTCTGTGCTAACTAATATGTGCAAACTTGGGCCTTGGACTGGATTTGGCCAAAGGCACAATCTGCTAACTTTAACCAGTATACAGACCTGAGAGCAGGATGGAGCTTGAGAGATGGCTTAGCAGTCAAGAGTGCTTACTTTTCTTGTAGAGGATTTGCTTTGGGTCCCCAGCACCTATGTCAGGAGGCCTTTACGTCTAATCCTTTAAGTCTAACACCCTCTTCTGGCTTCCTCATGGACACACACACACACACACACACACACACACACACACACACCCAGAGAGAGAGAGAGAGAGAGACAGAGAGAGAGAGAGAGAGAGACAGAGACAGAGAGAGACACAGAGAGACACAGAGAGAGAGAGAGAGACAGAGAGAGAGACAGAGAGGAGAGGAAGAGGGAGAGAGAGGGAGGGAGGGAGGAAGAGAGAGAGAGAGAAATTTATTTTTATGGGTGTGGGTTTTGCCTGCATGCATGTATATGTACCACGTGCATGCAGTACCTACAGAGGCTGTCAGCTTTCCCAGGGACTGAAGTTATACCTGGTTGTCAGCCACCTTGTGGGTGCTGAGAGTCAAACCTGAGTCTTCTGGAAGAGCAGTCAGGGCACTTAACCACTGAGCTGTCTGTTCAGCTCCAACAGACACATAAATAAAAAAACAAAAACAAAAACAAAATAACTCTTAAAAAAACAAACAAAATTAATGAGAGTCTGCATTTTCTGGTCTTCCATTCACTCTTACATTCTATCATGCCTTGTTCATCAGGTTGGTGCAGTATGAAATTGATGCCCTTATACTCAGAAGAAACAAAGTGCAATTTTGTTCATTCAAATTTCTTAACAGAAAACTTCTATCTTTGATTTCCAATTGTTATTAACTATTAACTATTCAAATAAGTAAACTAGATAGCTAAAAGTTCTGAGTTATAATATTAATATCATTAATAAAATAAGAAAGTTCCTGTGACTGACATTAAACCTTTTCCAAGGAGAAGAGGCAAATTGCCCATGCTTCAGATATCTGGGTTAGGGGCAGTGTTAGTGATAGAGATGGTGTAGACTCAAGTGATAAATGAATATTAACATGTGGAGGGAAATAAAATCAGCATTGCTGGCCGCCATTGTTTTAGCATTGGTTCAGTTTGCCTTAAACTGGCCATAAAGGGATTTATGTAGAGTCTGACTACATCCTTATCAACAATAGTTTTAAGACTCCATGGCTTTGTTTTATAAGATTTGTGAGAAAAATGTTGAAATAATTTGATGAGAAAGAGAAATCAATTTGCAAAAGATTTGAGTTGTAATGTCACTCCATTTCTTAGATGCAAAATTCAGACCAAGGAGGCAGCATTCTTATGAAAATGGAGCTGTAAAGTTATGTATAAAATGGTATTGGCATGGGTATTACTCCCCTATCTTGGCCAGCCTTATAGTGAAACATAGCAGAAAGTGGAGTAGAAAGATATGAAAAATATGTAATTTGTCTAGGAAAGGAGCTTGCATTTATTTAAAAAAGATTGTCCATTAGTGATCCTTTGACAACTGAGTGAACTGTTAAACTTTGGACAAAGCAGATGTGGACAAAGTGGCTTTGATTGCTAAGAAGATGGTGCAAATAAGGAGAAAATGTGTATTTGTAACAGCGGTAATCAGAAAGTTTCTTGACGGCAATACTCCTCTCATCAAAAGCCCTGGCTTTTAAAAACACAAATTCATTTGAAAGGAGAAAGCTTGAACTTAGCATGATGGGATTCCTTGCTGGAAAATGACTACACTGGGGATGGTTTTCCCAGGTTCAGTTGTGAAGGCATACAGAAGTTTTTATACAAGGTTTCGGGAAACACCTTGAAATCACAGTAGAACTTGATGTCATTCATGTGGTACTGAATTTGAAAGTATAGAAGGTACTAGGAGGAGGGGGTCATGGATGCTTGCACCAAGGTTTGAGAAAGCTAGTGAGGTCAAGCAATTTGCAGCACAGTCAGATTCCCTGGCTTTGAGGGAGGCACAAAGAGAGAAGCAAGCATTCGTCAAGGTGGGATGCCAGATGCCAGAACTTTCAATGTTTGGCAGAGAAAGCTGCAGACACTGAGTCTGCCTCAAATAGGCCACAACTGCTGCAGGCAACAGAGTTGGAAGGGCAGGGGTATTCAAGACCACTGGACTCCAGGTGATGACATCATAGGTTCCAACTTCTAGACGCAAAACTGCAGGGTTTGCCGTTTGTCTTACTTCATTTTTGCCTTGCTTTGACCTGCTCTTTCCTTCATTTTGAAAGGGAGGATGTTTACTTAGTGCTGTTGTGCATTACAAATATGTGGCTTCTTTTATTATTTATTTATTTATCTATCATTTTTAAAATTTATTTCCCACAGAGAATCACTGTTGAGATATTTCTTTGTGTTTCAGAAGAGATTGTGGACTTTGGGATTTTGAACCAAGTTGACATTGTGAAGACCCAGGGTGCTTTTGGAGATGGACCAAGGTCACTTTGTATTATGAGTACCACAAGAGACTTTAGAGGCCAGGTTTGGGATGTTTTGATTTAAAGTGATATGTTGTGATGTCTCATTGGTAAGGAGTAGAGATGTGTTAGTTACTATTCACTGTCAAATTGACTAGACTTAGAGTTCCCAAGGTGATACCTCTGTGCATGTCTGTGATGGTGTTTCTACAGAAGATTAACTGAGGAGGAAATCTGCTCTGTGTGGATTCTCAGGATGAATAAAAAGGAGAGATTCAGCAGAGTTCTGATATTTTCCTTCCTGTGAGTCTTGTTCTAGTGGGATGTGAACAAGCAGCCAAATGCTCTCATTGCCTTGATGTCCCCTGAAACTGTGTTTTCTCCACCATCATTGATGTAGGTCACAGTCGTGAGAAAAGTAAGTAACCAAGCCTAAAACTGACACAAAACTTCTCAAAGCCATAGGTAGGTCTTAAATTGCTGGTTTGAGTTCAGAGACCTTATTCAATATTATTTATGCAAGATTCTTACCCCCATCTGTGAATGGCTTTAAACTCTTGGGCTCTATTTCACTGCCTGTTCTCACACAATTATTAGAGGCAGAGACAGAGACAGGGACAGAGGGAGAGTGGGGGAGGGATGGAGAGAGAGAAGGAGAGAGAGAGAGAGAGAGAGAGAGAGAGAGAGAGAGAGAGAGAGAGAGAGAGAGATTGTTCTTTAAGTGCTAAGTTCTTAGATTTATGGATTCAATAAAACACAGTGCCTCTTCAATTTTTCAGGGCTTGTGCTGATTTATATGGGCTTTGCTGGCACAAAAATTAGATTAAAAATTTTTTATTGAATCTTGTCTGAAATGCTTAAAGTTGAAGAGAGACTTCAAAAACATTCATTCTTCTAGTACTCTCAGTGGATCGGGCTTTGGGAAAACAGGTCCTGTGCACACTAACTAGGCTACTCGTTTGTTTCTGGCCACATCCCCCTCCTCCCCTCCTTCCAGTCCATTAGAGGAATAGATTCTTTGTGCCATTCATAATCTCATCAGAAGTCTGAGCCCGGCAGGATGTTGCAGGGTGTGGTGGGCTCAGTTATCATCTATTGTGACAGGCATTTGAATTCCCCAGGATCTCACAAGTTGATTCAAACTCCTTCTGACTTACCCATCAGTGGAAGAATGATCAAGAGAATTCTTTTTGTGAATTTGGAAGAACTTGTTTGCCTGAGCTCAAAATTCAGATTTCTGGGTTGCAGCTCCCTGCTGCTATAATCCTATCTTTTCTCTGCTTGGGTATGATTTTCTTCATTTCAGCTCAGTTTGGTCTCTAGAATTCTAGGAGTGCTTCATGCACCTGGATGAACATTGAATCAGGAGGACAATTAAATAGCTGAGAACAATGAACTCAGGGCACTCTGCCTTTCTTCTTTGTTTAAATTCAGGAATTCTTCTAGGCTTCACTTGCAGGATGATCAAAACCTTTTGGTTTTTGTCCTCCAGTGGCAGGCCACCAGCAAAGTGTGGAATTGGTTTCATTACCTCGTGAGATTGCCAGCGACAGCGTCTCATGCAGGGATGGTTATTTGCGTCCTGTGATTTTCCTGCCATGCAGGTGGTTGGTTATTAAAGAAAAGTTATTTTCAGATATGTCCTGAAATAATATCACTTCTGTTGGGTTGTCCAAGGTAATAGGACACTGGAGGATGACTGGTAGGGGGTTGGTCTTGTACAGTGGCAGCAGAAAGGTGCTGAAATGACAGTATGTTGTAGATGGCCGGGGTGTGGACCGTAACTCCGTGGTTGCTTGTGTTTTAAAAACATCAAGACAGCTTCAGTAATGCAGTTATTCACTTGGCTGACCTGGTAGATGGTGGTGGTTTTATTAATGTGATTTTGAGTAACATTTTAATATGAAAGAACATTCACCATGAAAATTGGAAACTTTGATATCTATTTTCTAACTTTTCCAAGTACACCGTTACTTTGTGTGGTGGTATTGTGTTCCCTTCTCCAAAATAAACTTATCTGGGGTCAGTGAACAGGACGACCACAATATTATACATGAGGATAGGCAGTGGTAGCACACGCCTTTAGTCCTAGCATTTCAGAGACATAAATACCTCTGGATCTCTGAGTTCAAGGCCACATTAGAAACAGCCAGGTATGGTGACACATGCTTTTAATCCCAGAAATCCAGCCATTAACCCCAGGGAGTGACGGCAGAAAGTAGAAAGATATATAAGGCTTGAAGACTGGAAACTGGAAGCATTTGGCTAGTTAAGCATTTGGCTGGTTAAGCTTTTAGGGCTTTGGAGGAGCACAGTTCAGCTGAGATTGATTTGGATGAGGACTCAGAAGCTTGCAGTCTGAGGAAATAAGACCAGCTGAGGAACTGTTGAGGTGAGGTAGCTGCGGCTTGTTCTGTCTCTCTGATCTTCCAGCATTCACCCCAATAACTGGTCTCAGGTTTGATTTTATTAATAAGAACTCTTTAAGATTCCTACTACAACTTTGTCTCCAGGAAGAACCCTTTTCTCCTTTGGAAGAATGAAGACTATTTTCTTGAGAAAAATTTCATTGACAGGAAAATTGTTTACAATGTTTTTGAATGTAGATGATACATGGATTTTGTTTTGTTTTGAGACAGGTTCTCATGTAGTCCAGACTAGCCTTGAATGTTATGTATAGCTGAGGATGACTTCGAGCTTCTGATCCACCTCCCAAGTGCTGGTATTACATGTGGGCAAAATCACACCCAGGTTATTTGGTATTGGGGATTGAACTCAGGACTTTGTGGATGCTAGCTAAGTACTTATCAATTGAGCTATATCAGTATCCTGGTAGATGGACTTAAAACATTAACACATCACTGGAATTTGTCTATCAATACTACTAGTGAGTTAGAAGTATTTTTTTCAGAATCCATTTCTACAGGCTAAACATGTGGACATTTTATCTTGTCATGAGTTAGTAGCCCATGTCCTAGTTGCTCAACTTACCAATGTGATAAGCACACTGAATTCAATTGCTTCTGTAAATTACATCAACTCTGCAAAAATGGTTCCTTGGAGCTACCAGTGAGGCACTGTAGGGTGCTGGTGTCGGGAAGCCTTTCTTTCTCTCCTCTGAATGTGGTTGAGAGGTCATGGCATCCTGAGAACATTTCTCTTCAATGGTCAGGAAGTTCTTCCAAGAAACAACAGGGCAGTGGCCCTTGCTGTGGTCAGCAGTGGCCTGTTTCCTCAGACTTGTCACTTTGTAAGGACAATTTCTTTTTCCCCAGTTCATTGTGCACTTGGATTGTATTACCTTGTAAAAACACAAATATTGGAAGAAGTGTAGGTTTACTCTGAGCGTGTATTCCTGGCTCAGTATCCTGTGTTACTGTCATCCTCACACATTCGTTTTCAGCTGTTTGTGATCCGTGGGTTAGTTCTCATTAATCAAGGTGTGTAGGAATCCCACACTCCATGCAGCTGTGGGCTCTGCCAGTGCAGGGCTCCACCATTAGGAAAATTTCTTTAGACCACGAGTCAGAAAAGGATCCAGGGAAGGCTGAGATGTCCTGTGTTCTCAATTGAAGAGTCCATCTTCACATGGACATTGACATCAGAGGTGTGTTTTTTATATTTTACATAAAGAACAAGCCTCAGGTATCTTTTCCATCAAGCATTTGACTTGTGACATATTTATTTAAGGTCTGAGATAAGGGAACTATTAGTTCATAAAGAAAATGCATAACTGCCTTTTCTTTTTATTGAGTTTAAATGTTGCTGAGAAAAAGTAGGAAAGTAGAATCCAACTCCTCCGTCTGGCTAACTTCTCATTCACCAGAAGGATAAGAATAGTATGCTCGTTTTTTTTTTTATGATCATGAGATCAAATTTCCAAGAACAGCTTGCCATAATGAAATACTGAGTTTTTCAATTTTATTGAGCATAGGGGAAGTGAGATGAAGGATACTTTGGAAAAATACAATCCATCACTGAAGTCTTTACCAGGTTTCTGGTAAAGGTCTTTACAGGGTCTGTCTGGGTTGGGTGTTTCCAGGTTGTGGTCTTTTACCCAAAGAAATTTAAAAAAAAAGAGGTGTGTGTGGGGGTGCTCATACTGATTTATAAAAGAAACAAGATAATTGTATTCAGATTAAAGTAGAATTGAAGTGACAGATTAAAGAGGAATATAAAGATTGTTGGTGCAGTATGAGTGAAGATACCCAAGGGCCCAGATAATAGCCTGGGGACTCTTTTTATGGGTTCTGAGAGGAGGGCCTGTTTACTAAGAAGCATAGTTTGTGTGGTTCTCAATTTTTGTTAATAGATTAGGTTAGAGTACTGTTCTTACTGTACATATCCCTGTCTAGAATGCATCTAATTTTAAGTATATGCATGCCCATTATGATTTAAGATGACAAATAGGAGATTCTCCCTAGAAAGTTACTGGAGGACACTTTTGCCTTATTATGCACCATCCAAAACTAGTTCAGGCCAGATTGGCCCTTCTAGCCTTCACACTCAGTTGTACTAGGAATGTACATAAATAAACACTGAGTTTTATTATTACCAGGGACAAGAAGACTCATCCTAATGTTCAACATACAGGGGAAGGAGGGTTTAGGGTTTCAGAAGTTACCTTGGGACATTCTTTGGAGAGAGGTATGTGTGCATAGTGCATGCAGATGAAAGAACCAAGATTATTATTACAAATAAAGGAGTGTATCACCTCAAACCAAATGGGGTTCCCATGGCCCTAAAGTCTCCTATGCTTCCCTTCATTATAATAGATATTCAGAAACTGTTTTTGCTAAAATGCACTTACTCCTCACTAGGGCCTACCTGGTAAGTCACAGTAGGATCACAGCTTGTATCTCCACCTGAATGTTGTGTCTGTCTCCTTTCTTTTGGTGCAGCTTTTACTTGACTCTACCTAGGTATGATGGTCACTTGAATTATCTGTCTACCTTACTTATCTTATCCTCCTTCAGTAGGAAGGGGCAGTGACATAATTGTTCCAAACTTCTACTTACTCTGGATCCCAGTGATAGAAAAGCTTACTTGATAGATAACTACCCCTCCTCGTGAGGGCAATTGTCTATGATGGGTGGGCTGTACCCTTGATGAAGAGCAATCATATCAAAAGCTACCATGACCTCTTAATGCTGTGGATATCACTCTGTATAAATAAAATGCTGATTGGCCGGTAGCCAGGCAGGAAGTATAGGTGGGACAAGCAGAGAAGAGAATTCTGGAAAGTGGAAGGCAGAGGGAGAGATGCTGCCAGCCACTGCCATGACAAGCAAGATGTGAGGTACTGGTAAGCCACGAGCTACATGGCAACTTATAGACTAACAGAAATGGGTTAATTTAAGATATAAGAACTAGATAGCAAGAAGCCTACCATACAGTTTAAACAATATAAGTCTCTGTGTGCTTACTTGGTTGGGTCTGAGAGACTGTGGGACTGGCGGGTAAGAGAGATTTGTCCTGACTGTGGGCCAGGCAGGAAAACATTAATTACATCTTAAGGAACAAGGAGTTCCTTAGCTCACCTGTAGAACCAAAGGTAACACATTGATCCACTAGACAACACCTCAACCAAAGCTCTTAGGTATATTTCCCTGATTCTTCTCTGTTTGAACTTAAAGCTCATGGCAGAAATCTTCCTTTTTTTTTTTTTTACATTCCTCATCTGTTAGGGCTGCCAGGGTCTGGCCCTTTACCTTAAAACACTAGCTCCAGAATTGCTGTGGATATTGCTCTGTGTAAATAAAGTTCTGATTGGCCAGTGGCCAGGCAGGAAGTATAGGTGGGACAAGAGAGAAGAGAATTCTGGGAAGTAGAAGGCTGGAGAGAGACACCGCCAGCCGCCATCATGAGAAGCAACATGTAAAGACACTGGTAAGCCACAAGCCATGTGGCAAAGCATAGACTAACAGAAATGGGTTAATTTAAGATAGAAAAAGTAGATAACAAGCAGCCTGCCACGGCCATACAGTTTATAAGCAATATAAGCTTCTGTGTGTTTACTTGGTTGGGTCTGAGCAACTGTGGGACTGGTGGGTAAGAGAGATTTGTCCTGACTGGGCCAGGCAGGAAAACTCTAACTACACAGAATCTCAATCTAACACTGGTATTAAGGGCCAGGAAAGGGACACCCTGTAGATTAAGTCAAGATTGATATTTTGTGTTTACCAGGTTTTTATGAATTTAAACAAGATTGATATGCACCAAAAAATGATCTTCACTGAAAACAAAAGCAAAGGCATTTGTATTAACTTGGTTCATCCATTGTTGGTATTTTCAAAGCATTTTCTCCACCCTAGTTTCTGTATTGAGTGAAGAACCTCTAGCATGTTTTGGCAGTGGTCCCAGGTCAGATAACAGCTACTGTGGAGGTACAACTGCAGAGGGACTGGACACACAACTCTTAGTTTCTCTTCCGTCCCAAGTTTAGGCTCTCTCTACTATGACCCATAGGAAACAGATACAGCCAGATAGGGGAGAAACAGTATTCCAAAGTTCAGGTTCAAGGCAACTTGGTTTGTGGGCTCAGATCCTATTTAGTACTTTTTCTAAGCTAGTGCATGGCAGCCCCAAGGAACATTCACCCTGTAATAAGATCCTATTTCTAGTCATTGACCAGTCTCATTATAAATCAGTAACCCTTCTTCTCTAACCCATTCTATCAGTCAGTGCTGTGTGAAGTGTCACTTAACAAGTTCTTTCTGAATATTAGAAAGAACAAGAGGATTTCAATTTTAGTCACTACAGTGAAGGTTCTGTTAAATCTCAGTTTGGGGATTATATTCTGTTGAAAGAAAGCAAGTTGCAACCAGAAAAATGCAATCGAGCCTTCAAAAATAATTGGGCATTCCATTATCTAAGAGTAACTAAGCCAGTTATGCTGAGGTACTTGGCTGGTCAGATGGGCAACTGACTAAAATAAGAAATCTCTCCTAGGGCCCAAGACCTGCCAACTTGAGAGAGACAACTAGGAAGCTGTTTTTAGCTCCATTTTGAATTGAGTATTAAATATTCTCAGTTTAAGGTGGAAACTCGAGCCATTGGGTGCCATTTGTAGTTGGAGACCTTTTCTCCAGCCCCCACCAAGCCCTGTTTGTTCCACAGCTCACTTATAAAATAAACACACAGATGCTTATATTATTTAAACTGTTTGGCCATTAGCTCAGGCCTACCATTGTCTAGCTCTTACTCTTATATTTAGCCCATTTCTATTAGTCTATACTTTGCACATGGCTTGTGGCTTACTGGTCCCTTACATCTTTCTTGTCCTGGTGGCTGCTGGCAGGTCTCTCCACCTCTGCCTTCCACTTCCCAGAATTCTCCTCCTCCTTGTCCCACCTACCCTATCTGGCTACTGGCCAATCAGCACTTTATTTTACCCAATCAGAGCAACACATTTGACATACAGAACATCCCACAGCACTTTACTGAGGGCAGCAGAAAGATGTATTCCAGAGGCAACTCTCTTTTCAGTATGGTTGCTGAACATCTTTGCCTTGGAGTGCTCTGAGCATAAGTGGGCACTAACCATCTTTCACGATGGTGAGAATTAAACTTCTACATGCCAGCCTTATTCTACCTATAATTCTAATTTAGTTTACCATTTGTCTGTCGGTACCATGAGAAGTACTGCACCTCTACATTGCAAACGTGAATATGTTGTTTATTTCTTTCTGGAAGCAAGTGTTTCTTGAAAATATTTACAGCACTTTTTTTCTACCTTTATTCATTGAGGCAGGGTCTCTCAATCAAACCCATAGCTCAAGATGGCCTTTGTGGCAAATGGGAGCACTGTCTATTTCAAAGACTTGCATTCCAGGCCCTGGAGAGACTTTTCTGAGACATGAAAGAAATTAGTGACTTAGCCAGTCTTCAGAAGTTTACCAATATCAAAGAGGTAAAGAGATAGTTGCAGCTGTTTACTGAGGAAAATGCTCTAAGGGAGAGGAAAGTGGGGGATCCTTTCTCCCATTTTCAATATGGAGAATGAAGCCTCATATTTTAACTTGTATTTGCTTTTACATGTGCAACTCTACAGAAACACCATCGTTTGGTTTCACCATTGCTGGCTATCTCTGAGTATTGGAATTCTGTTCAATGCTTTGATGAATGCATCCAGTCTTTGAGATGACTTCTCCAGACATTTGGGATCACCAGTGGTACACTCTTTCTCTGAAGAGTCTAAGGAATGGCCCTAGTGGGAAACTGTAGATGTAACCAGCTTGTTAAATAAGAAACACAGAACCAATTGCAGAGTTAAAAACCATGAGGTCAGAGCAAGAGTGGAAAACCTTACCCTTCACTGCTTCTGCTGTTCTTCAACATTACATGACTGTCCAGGCTGCCAGCTGTCTCTGTCTACTCTTGCAAGACTCCCGAAAAATGCTTGCATCCTTCTCCCAGTTCTCAGGTAATATTATATCCTTCTGAGGTCTTTGATGTGGTTGAAGGCTAGATAGTTACAATTTCCTCAGTTATGATAAAAGATAAGTTAGATATAAAACCTTAGACTCACAAATATAAGATAGATAGGATATCTTCTTTAATATTGTAACTGTAATTCTTGCTTGATAATTGTTTTGTTATATGTAATTGTTCTATGTAAAAGTTAAAACCTTCCTTAAAAACAAAAGAAAAGGGGAAGTGCTGTGGATATTGCTCTGTGTAAATAAAGTTCTGATTGGCCAGTGACTAGGCAGGAAGTATAGGCGAGATAAGAGAGAAGAGAATTCTGGGAAGTAGAAGGCTGGAGAGAGACACGCCAGCCGCCGCCATGAAAAGCAACATGTAAAGACACTGGTAAGCCACAAGACATGTGGCAAAGTATAGACTAACAGAAATGGGTTAATTTAAGATAGAAGAAGCAGATAACAAGAAGACTGCCACGGCCATACAGTTTCTAAACAATGTAAGTTTCTGTGTGCTTACTTGGTTAGGTCTGAGCGACTGTGGGACTGGTGGGTAAGAGAGATTTGTCCTGACTGGGCCAGGCAGGAAAACTCTAACTACAGGAAACAAGGGCTCTGGTGTGTGTCTCTTACTTTGTATCTATATATATGTCTATGGTTCTTGGCTGTAATTTAGTACTATGCCCAATTTTGAGATCATTTACTGATATAGTTAGTAATTTCTTCTTGGCTTTCTCAGAGCAATTGTTATTGATATAGAGGTCCTCATTATCTCCTCTTTGCTATCTACATTACTGACTCTTAACACTGGCTGAACATTATAGTTTTCAATGGACCTTTATGAAGTTCAATGGAAAGTAAGACAGTTCTAAAGCACTTTTACATCTCTCCCTCTCCCTCTCCCTCTCCCTCCCTCTCTCTCTCTCTCTCTCTCTCTCTCTCTCTCTGTGTGTGTGTGTGTGTGTGTGTGTGTGTTTGCATGTATGTGTGTGTGTGTGTGTGTGTGTGTGTGTGTGTGTGTGTGTGTACATGTGTATATGTGTCTGTATGTGTTCACATGCCATGATGAGATTCAAGGCCATCTTCAGGAATTTGTGATCTTCTACCATGTGAGTTCTGGGGATCAAATTTAGGTTGTCAGCTTTCGTAGCAGGCATCTTTGCCCACTGAGCCATTGATCAAGCCCAGGCATTGTTTTAAAGGTAGCTCTGTCCAATATCCTGTTTTAAAGATTCCTCTTTATTTGGTTTTCAATGGCATCCAGACATCTGTGGTTTTCAAAGATCTCTATTATGCATATGAAATTTGGAACCATTGGTTAGAGCAAGTGATTAGCCTTGAAAGGTACTTGCCAATTGTAACAATTAGTATGTGAGTTAATTTCATACTCATCTCTGTAGATTATTGGGAACTCAATTTGCTTTGCTGGACTCTTTCCATGATAGAAAGGCATTTTCCAGAAAAGTTCATATCACACATTATCATCCTCACCAGCCACTGACCCCACTGCTAATACAAGTTATATGTTTGAGGCTTTGGTACTTCACACAGTCTGGGAGGCATTTGATAAACATTTATAGAGGGAATAGCAATGGCCTAGTTATTAGACAGTAAGAATCAAAGAGGCAGAGCACGTAGCTTTTGCATGTAAAGAAGGTCTCTTCTGAAGTTCCAATTCTAACTCTGGGGATATGGGATCACAGTAAAATTCAAGTACATGGTTATTTGCTGTTGAGAATAATTAAGGTGTGATCATAAGCTTTGAGGCTCTAGTAAAGGGGGGAACTCAAAGTCAGAGAAATATGAATGGTAATTAATTCCTGGATTTTCAAACATTTTAGTGATGAGATATCAATAAAATCTTTTTTTGCCATAGCCTATTCATCTCTCTGGTAAGAGAGAGAGGGGAAAAAAACATTGCCTGGATTCCTTGCTAAATCGTCACTATTTCTTTCTCTCTTGACTCGAGTGGGAGGGTAATAGAGAAAAATAAATCAAGGAGTAAAATAAGGAAAAAGTGTCTTTAGGGTTAAGAAGGAGCAAAGTAAGTGAGGGAGGAAGAAGGAAGGAAGTTGATGGAGTGGGCTTTGCTCTCAAGTCACAGAGAGTTCAAAGAGGAGTTTTTTTAAAACACAATCACAATAATGTGTTGGCTTAAAAGACATATAAAATAATCCTGGAACTCACTCTCTTCTTTGATATTTATCTTGTACCTTTAGCAAATCTACTGGCTGGATCCTGCACCACTATTCTTAGGATCCCAGCCCTATATGCTCTTTTGAAAACTGCAGTGGTTTTTCTTCCCTTTGGATGTCAGATATTTAAGTAAGGACTTATTCAAGGATGACACAGTGAATTCTCATCCCCTCACTGTGATGTCATGGTCCAACTCATTCCAGCATGATAAGACTCAGGGAAGAAGCAAGCAAACAAACAAACAAACAAAACATGGCAAACATTAGTCCTGCAGTCCACAAATTTGTGACATTGCGGAATCTTGTGCATTGACACATTCACAGGGCTAGTGACCTTGACCTGTGTTACATGTGTGGAAAGCACCACATTCACCTACTTTATTCTGCTCCAGTTCTGTAATAACAGTGTTATTATTATATGTAATGTGGTGTAATATTACCCATTCTGTTATTTTGAGCCTTGATTTATTTGTGTTGCTGAGGGCCCAAGAAAGAGGGAGAAGCTGAATATAGAGAGTTAAGTAGGAAAAAGAGAATGGTGGAGCTGATGAGATGGCTCAGTGGATAAAGGTGCTTGCTGCCAAGCCTGATCAGCTAAGTCTGATCTTTGAAACATGGAAGAAGGAGAACCAACTCCTGTGGGTTATCCTTTGACCTCCACATGTTCACTGTGCCATGTGCAGAGCCCCTTTTCCAATATATAATACGTGTAGAAATCATTTTATAAAGGAAAAAAAGAGGATAATGAATCTATTGAGAGAGGGAGGGAGAGAGAGAGAGAGAGAGAGAGAGAGAGAGAGAGAGAGAGAGCAAGCAGACCTGTGACATTGTTGCAGTAGATCCTGATGCAGGTAGATTACAGTGAATTAAAGCTTTTGATATATGCAAGCTAATATGAAGAGAAAGAAGAAGACCGAGAGACTGCTTTGGCCCTTTAAGTTTGTGATTATAGGATTGCTACTCCACTCAGATGCAATCTTGTCTTTAGACAGACAGCCTGTTCAAAAGAATTTTGATGAACATGAGCTGAGCATGAGATAAGTGTTTTTGAGGAAGATTTAGGACACTGAAGAAAATACTTAGATTTCTAATGATTTTAAATCTTTTTTCTGATATATTTTAAGAAAATCTCATTTGGGTCTTATTGTCATTTTTTTTTCTGTCAGCCATCTCTTTACCTGCTAAAAATTTATTGTGTTTCAAATCTAATTAACAATAATCTGGCTATAGTAAGAGAGACTTTATTCATTATTCCATATTTAGAAATGAAATACAAAAGAAGCTAAGGAAAAGGATTTGTGTTATGTGCAGGCAACCAGCCCCATGAATTAGGTTTCTGAAGTGATTTTGCATTGAGTGCCTAATTTGCTACAGATGAAGCACTGTGATTATCTTAGTTTGTGGATGAGAAGTTCAATGATTTGCTTGAGATCACATTGCTATGGCAGCCTGCACCTGAACTCAGTTCTCCAGGCTCCACATTCCTTCTCCATTTTAACATATGCACAGCTTTCTTTCCTAGGGCTTTGGTTGCTACAATAACAGATATTCAAATTTCATATAAAATGATCAGAAAATATCTTAGTTACTTGTCTATAGACACCATAACCAAGACAACTTATATAAAAAAGAGTTTGTTGGGGGCTGGCTTACAATTTCAGTGAGGAAGTCCATGACCATTATAGTGGGGAGCGTGGTAGCAGGCAGGCATGGTGCTGGAGCAGTAGCTGAGAGTTTACATGACAACTATGAAGGAGAGAGCGGGGGCTAACTGGAATGATGTGTAATTTTGAAACCTCAAAGCCTACCTCCAGTGACACACCTCCAAAAAGGTCATACCTTCAAAGCCTTCCCAAACAGTTCCACCAATTGGGGCCAAGCATTCAAGGGTCCATTGTCATTCAAACCACCACAGCTAATAACTGGTAGCTAATGGCTACTAAAGGCTTAATATATTTGTTGGAAGATTCATTCCATGCTACCTTCAGGTAGTCCTCACAATGTTTCTGAGAGAGGCACCTTCTTACTTCCTTAGTTTATTGACAAAGAACAAGCACTAGGTGAGTTGAAACTGTCTTTGGTCTGTTTGACACTGGAACCCATGTTTCTGGCACATTGATCTTTCTATCCATTTTCTTTTGCTCCTGTGAAAATTTACCACAAATTTTATGCTTAAAATAATACAAATTTGTATGGATTGAAAGTGGAACCCAAGTCTCTGGTATGGATAAGGATGTAATTTTGGAGCAGTCATGAGGAACCCACTTGGGGCCTTTCCAGTTTTTATAAGTCTGCCATATCCCCTGTCTTCTGGCTCCCTCTATTACAAATTCTTCAAAATTCACCAAATCTTAGGCATCTGTCCATATTGGGTCTTTCCTATTTCTTTAAAAAGTAAGTCTTGGAATTATTTTGCTCATGGCTGGATAATCCTCCTTATATTAAAGGAGTTAAGTACAAACTGTGTTAATTCCATCTGTAACCTGAATTTTCCTTTTCCATGTAAGTTAACATCTTCACTGTTGCAGAGGTGAGATGAGAACAGCTTCAGGGAAGATTGCTACTCCAATTTTTTTTTCTTTTTGCAGAAATGGAGATTTAGAATGCTGTACTTTATTTACTTGTGCAGACAATACTACAGTAGTTCAGAAGATCTTTTACTAATAAATATGTGAACAAATGACATAGTTAACAATAAAGAAACAGGAATTATGATTTTAATAAAACTGTTTGGATTGTACATAGCACATAGCATGGGGCTTTGGAGTTTACAACATATTCTCTCAGACATCAGCTGCTCATAGCTAGCACATGAAACAAGGAACTGAGACCCAACAGTTAATTAACTCTATTCCCATTCTATCTCTCTTGTTTTTCCCCCAAACTTGTTTTTGTTTATAAATGTTTCCCTTATATAAATTATATTGTTCAGGCCTAGAGAAAATGGTAACTCTAACCTAAAACATTAAAATTTCCCATTGCTTCTCATTCTCATTTTCAAGAAACTTGGTGGTGAGTTTTGAAGTATTATTTGATGGTGGGCTCTAGAGCTGGCTTAGTTTATCAAGAAGAAAATGGGAATAAGATAGTTATTACTGGGCAAAGTTGAATTCTAAAAATTGTTATTCATTTATTTGAAAGAAATGTATTGAGAATTCAGTATAAATCAGGCACTTAACTGTGTCAGGAATTCAGTAATTTATATAACAGTTAAGAGACCCTGTCAAGGAAGTTTAGGTAGCAATTTCTAGAAGAGATAGGCATGAACAAGTAAGTCATATAAGATATCTAGAATTAGAGTATGCTGGGGAATTTAGTGATAGACACTTTTCAAATATGAGACAGCTGAAAACAAACCATCATAATGAGATGCAACTAGAAACCCAAAGGAAGAAAGAGATAAAGGCCACACAAAACAAAACAAACAAAAAACAAACAAGCAACAACAACAACAAAACCACTGTGGGGAAGAGATTTCAGACATAAGGGACCCAAGGTAAGAATCTGCTTGGCATGTTGGAAAAAGCCTGGACAAATGACCTGACATGGACCAGAGGAAGCAAACCGGAGGAAAATAGAAACTGAGCTTGGAGACATGCTGGGGTCCAGATCCAGGTAGATATTTGAGGAATTTAACTTTATCCTGAATGAAATGAGGGACTAATGAAGGTTGTGGGAACAGAGAAGTGATGACCTCTGTTATGAATGCATTTCTCTGACTGCTGAGGATGGGAAAATGAATGGAAAATGTCTTAGCCACTGTTTTATTGCTATTATCAAACCACAACCAAATCAACTTATAAAAGAAAGTATTTAATATGGCTTATGGTTTCCGAGTGTTAGAGTCCATGAGGGTAGAGTGAAGGAACAACTGAGAGCCCACTTCTTTTTTTTTAATTAAACTTTTTTTATTTTATTTGTGTTATAATTTTATACATCAGCCATGGGGCAGTGAGGCATGGCACTGTAAATGGCTTGAATTTTTTGGTGCCTCAAATCTGGCTCTGGTGACAGAGTTCTTCCCACAAGGCCACACCACTAGTCTTTCTCAGTTTCACCCACTGGGGGCCCAGTCTTCAAACATATGTGACTATGGGGACCGTTCTCATTCAGACCACCATAAGGATCAGACCACGAAAACATTTGAAGGTGTTTCTGTGAAAGCTGCTGGTAATCATGAAGTGTGATATGAAAGACACAGGTTTCTGTCTTGACCTACTGAAAGAAAAGAACTGACATTTTACTAGCTGAATAAGCCTGGAAACAGAGTGCTCTGGGTAACAAATGAAGATTGTGCATGATGAGATCTATTGGAAATTCAAGCAACGGTATCAAGTAAGTTGTTGGACTTCAAAGCTAAAAATCCAAGTTGAAAATCCCCCAAATCCTGGTTCATAGTGTGCATGCTAGGAGGAAGTTGGGGGAAAGCGAGATGTCAGAAAACAAACTAGGTTTTGACTAGTAAAATGGGAAGAATACTAGAAAGGACCAATAATAGGAATTCAGGTGAAGAACATGTTTCCAGAATGAGCATGACAATTGGGCCGGCAGTGAAGGCTGAAAATTGACCAGCAGGCTTAGAAACACAGAGAAGACTTTGATACCTTGGCAAAGGTTTTTATAGTAGTATAGTGGAGAGGCTACTGGGAGAGGAGACCGAGAGAAGCAGCCAATAGAAGGCTGAAGATGTGTGTATCAATGAAGACAGACTGGGGGATGTCACAGGGACACATGGTATATCTATCTGACGACTTCTTTCCCACTGAAGTATGATGTAAGGTTTTCCGTGAGTGAAAAAAAGGGAGTTTACTTTGGACCGCTTATAGAGATTTCCCAGGAGGTGAGGAGAGCAGTAATCAGCACACCAGAGTCAGAGCTCACTAACAGGTGCTGGTCCATTTCCAGTACGGATCTGTGGTTTTCTTTTGCTTCCCTCTGGAAATGGAGGTTAAAAATCAATCATAATAATTGGAGTGGTAATATTTTTAAATTTGTAAAAATATTGTCACTTCCTGGATCTTAATAAAGTATTATGAATGAAGTCTTTAATGTGGTCTGCCCTCTGGGGACATTTGCGTTTTCAGCAGTAAGAGAAATCTGTACTCACAACCTCACAATTTAATAGTAGAATTTCACACATCAGTAATGAGGCTGGTAGGGAAATGGTTTTGAAAAGTGGGTCCAATTGCTGTTTTTCAAATAACCATATATCATTATCAACTGATGCATGACTTTAGAGCCTTATGTATAAGCAGTGAGAATTTTAGGTATTCACTTTTTGACAGAGAATATTCGATGTCACCAGTGTAAGTACACCCCTCAACTGCTTTATGAAGAAGCAAAAATAGGACCCAGGAAAGGCTTGAAGAGGTGAGGTAGCTGTAAAGCTTCCAATACTGTCCAGGGCTTGTCTTTTAAAGTTGTGACTCATTCCCAGGGTTTCCCCAAAGAGAAAAATAGTAAACATCACAAAGATTGTCTATCATCATTTCTTCTCGATTATTTTGGTCAATTATTAGATGCCAGCCTTCAATGCCTTTGGAAAATGGGAGCATGACCATGTCCTAACAATGTGGACTGCTAATTCTGATCACTGCTTCTATTTAATAAACACATGGTGATTTTTGTTTCTCCCTTAACTGGAAACCTTATAATCTTTCCTAGCTCTGGGAAAGCAAAAAAAAAAAAATTTTCCTGAGAAAAATCTTCTGACACTTTTCCCCCTAGACTTCTGGCAAAATTGTATATAAAGGAGATGACAGGAAGACAGCTTACTGTTCTGTCTTTTTGCCTTAATTGGAAATGCTGTTTCATAAGAGTCTCTGTTTTATTTTCATGTCCTCCAAGCATAGGCATCACAGTTTGATTAAACTATGAAAACTCTTTGTTGGTGAGTGCTCTAGTCTCATTCTGTTCCGTGATAAAACATTCTGACCAACAAGCAACTGAGGAGGGAAGGGTTATTTCAGCGAACAGGTTGCCATCTGTCACTGAAGGACATCCAGGCTAGAACTGAAGCAATAAATAGAAGCAGAAACCATGAAGAATCAAAAAATACTGCTTTTTGGCTTACTTGTGCACAGTTCCATGATAGTATATTCTTTTCTTATGTGGTCCAGGACTCAAGAAATGACGCTGCTTACAATGGACTTGCTTCCCCTGCATTGCCCCATACCAATTAACAACCAAGGCCATCCCCCAAAGACTTGCCCTCAGACTAGTTTGATCTGGGTAATTCTTCAACTGAGACTTATTTCTCAGGTGGCTCTAAGCTGACAGGAAAAGATAAGTAGAACAGTTCTTAGTTCTGTCATTATCTGTCAGAGCTTATAGTGTGGGTACAGATATCCAAAGACAGGTTCACGAACATGAGAACGCTTGTCACCAAGTATGTTAGTTACCTTCGTATCACTGTGACCACAATTCCTAACAAACAACTTGAGGGGGAAAAGATTTATTTTGGTTCATGGATTTGGAGGGCTTTAGTCCCCCCTGTGGGGAAGGTGCAATGGAATGGCTTAATTTAGAACATAATGGAGCAGGAAGCAGAGAGGATGGTGTGGTGTCAGATTTCTGCCAATGCTTGACTTCTGTCCCACCTTTTACTGCCCAAAGGTCTCTAATACACAGAATCATTGCCTCCCAGCTTCAGGGTGGGTTTGCTCCCTTCTGTTAACATCCTTTATACCCTCGCAGATATGCTCAGAAGTGCACTTCAGGAACCTCCTAGATGTTTCTTAGTTTAACCAAATTGATAATCAAAATTAGCCATGATATTAATTTTCTACACGAATCCTAAATCCTGAATGGATTATCCCCAGTGAGAAACACCAAGATAAATATCACACAATATATTGCAATACAAATACATCAGTTACTTCTTTTATCCTTTATTGGTTATTTACCATCAAAAGTTATTATGTAGTTGTTCATTTATTCACCCATCTGGTAGGCATAGTATGAAACTTCATATTACTAAATCAAGTGATCAAAGTAATCAGTGGTGGTCACTGGCCTGATTGCAGCTTGCAGTTTTAGTGTTCCTAAGAAGCCCACACTACTGGGTTGATTAGTGTGCACCACAAAGTTTATGCAGGCAGAGAGTTAGAATATAACCTTATATTTGGAAATAATGTCCGCATGAGACCATAGTGCATTAGGGTGGACTCTCTGTCAATGGCTGTTCTTCAGAAGAAGACACACACAGAGGTAAGCAGTCTGGAGTTATGCTACCAAAAATAGGTGTATGCCAAAAGAGCTCCCAGCAGTGCCTGATACCTTGGAAAGTCAGGGAAGGAGATGCTCCAGAGCCTCCAGAGAACACAGTCTAACCCACTCCTTGATGTCTGATGTCCCCCCTCCAAAGCTGTGGTGCAGTTAGTACCCACTGTAGTGAACCACTTGCTGTGTGCTTATTCATCATGGCAGCCTCTAAACGATTGCAGCGACTCAGCTGTGTTACTTTATCTCCCTATCAGCCTTATTTCCATCCTTTCTTTTGTGAAATCTTCCCGTTTAACTGGGAGTTTTGTTCTCTAGGGCTCTGTGAGAGATGATTTGAGTTTCTGTATTATGGGGACCCATACTTATTTTCCCCCTTACCTTCACCAAGTGCTTTTTTTCTTCATTCAAGGCCGATGTTTTCCTTTTAAAAGCACATCTCTGAGACACTGTGCTTTCATAGTGCAAGTATTTTTATGGTGGATATAAAAGCTATTAGCAGAGGACTTACTTGAAGCTAAAGGCTTTTTTCCTCCTTAAACCAAACAACAAGCAAATGGTTTTTATGATTCATCTCTGAATTTCAAATGTATTTTTTGTGAAGCAAAGATGGGAAGAAAATGATACCAGGGCTTCTTAAAATTAAGTGAAATTTCTACATGGCCACATCTTAATAAGCAGGAGCCAACTCTGCCATATTTGTTTTTTTATCTGCACACAATGAATGGCATTTCAATCAATAGATTTGACAGCAAAGACAAGTCATAGTGTGTACCACGGCCAGGGTCAACTATAGTAAGTACTTGAAAAGACTTTGGCTTGAACAAATTTTGTGCAAATGCTGTTTCATGAAAAGCAAATTCTCATGATGATCATTGGTGACCATGGAAATCATGTTCTAAATTAACATTGTTCAATTATTGATTTGAGGTAGGAGATGCATTTATTCCAAAGGCCATTATCTAGCAACAGCCAAGGCAGAGTTGCCTTACAAGAAGTTGCCTCTCACAGAACTATGGAGCCCAAATGGCATGTACTGTTCTGTTGTCCTGTTCACAATGTAGGCTTGAATTGAATGGAATATTCATGGACATTACTTTTCAAATCTACTGAAAGCCTGATTCTTCTATAAAGGATAAGAAAGAGTATAAAAATGCTGCTAGAGTTCTTAGGAGATAGAAAATATAAATTGCTTCCATAGGTTAGATAGTTTTCACTTTTTCTTCAAGAGTGAGCCTTCCCACATTTCTCCCTATAGTCTCTCTCTCTTCTCTCTCTCTTTCTTTTCCTTACCCTATCAAGCACTTACGTTTGGAACAATATTTAGAAATGTGAAACCTAAATAAATTCTGTTCTCATGTGGTATTTATTTAAAAGTATTTCTTTCTAAAATAATTTAAAATAATGATGGTCAAGATTAAATAACATTCCAATATTATGCAAAATGAAATGCAACTCATTTCCCCTGGGGTGAAGGATTTCAAGAGAAGCTGCTGTGAGGTGCCAGATTCAAAGTTCTCTTGTTTATTTTGGGGAGATAAGTAGTGATCCACAGGGAACACTGTTCTTTAACGGTAATATATGTTGCCACATCCACTTTCAGGTTCTTATAATTGCCTTAAACACCTCAATGTGGTAGAAAAATGATATAGCTTTACGAAAGTGAAGATCTGTCTTGGAATTATGAGGACACATGTATTTAATAAACTGTACTAATAGCCAGCATGTGTAAACACTGGGTCCTAAGCCAAAAATTTCGGCCTCCTGTGCATAGCATTCTTAGGTACTTCTTAATGATGCTTGGTTAGTTTGGATTACTTCTCAATGGAATGGTTACTGTCCTAATGTGAAGTCTCTGATTATGTGAACCATGTGTGTAACTATATCCTGGATTATTTGAAACTAGTCACAAATCTTCCAAAGAGTCTAATTCTTAATCTCCATAGAATTCACAAACACATTTTTTATTGAGTTAGATATTAAAAATTTCTAGTTATTTGTTGAATACTGGCATGAATGCCACGAAATGCTTGGAGACTTTGTTCTGTCTAATTCTAGCCACTGGAGATTGAACTGATAAGCTTATAACCAATTAATTTGTAAATGGATACTTTAACCCCCAATTCCTACATTAGCTTCTAGGGCATCTATACTTTAAGTGGCTCTACTAAGTTGCCTTATGATTACTACACCTTACTCTACACGATTAGAAACAAAATGACTTATATAATTTGGGCTTTAGATCCTTAGTTGAAATCAGTATTGAGTTCCTGAATACTTCCTGGATGCCTACTGAAGGGCAGGTAGTAGGTGGGGAATAACCAACAAGCCCAATAAAAATCTTTGTTTGTGTAGCACACATTCTACAATGAATTTAGTAACATTAGAGATGAAGTATTTAATGAGGGCTATGCTTACTTTTGAGCATTGTAATTAAATTTTTAAGGATTAATGCATAAAGTATAATATACAGATGGGTTAAGACTTTTAATGATCAGATAGATTTATGTACCTATAACCACAATTATAGTCACACCACTGGGTATTTTATTTATCCCAGAACATTTTCTTAAGCACTTTGCCATGAACTCATGTTCATAACCCATGATAAGAAATAAGCTTTAATTTTTATCAGCAAAAATGAGCTTGCTTTTCTAGATACCATATGGCTGTAACTGTGGTTCATACTCTTTCTTGCCATGCTGCTTTTACTCAGTATGAAGCACTTGAGATTCATTCATGTCCTATCAGTGGCTCTATCCTTGTTTCTTTTAACAGTTTCTTTTGTTTTTATTTGCATCTATGTGTCTGTATCTGTAGGAATGTATGTCACACATGTGTAGGTAGCCATGGAGGCCAGAAGAGGTTGTGGAACACTTGCCCTGGAACTGGAGTTGCACGTGACCATAAGTGGACTGACCTGAGTGCTGAGAGTCAAATGCAGGTCCTCTGCAAGAGCAGTGAGAGTTCTTATCCTCTGAGCCATCTTCCCAGTCCTCTTCCCACTTCATTGATGGGGATCATTTCAGTGTATGAGGATACCACAATTGGTTTGTTCATTTGAATGCTGATAGATGTCTGGGTGGTTTCCAGTTTCTTGTCCTGTGACTAAAGCTTCTGTAAACAGTCTGGTATAACTTTTTTCCATATACATCTGTTATCAGATATATGAACTGTGAATATTTTTTTTCACACTGTAGCTTGCATTCACATTTCTGAATCATGCCTTTTGATGAGCAGATGTTTTCCTTTTGATGAAATAAAATTGTTATTTATTGTTACAATTGATGCTTTTTATTGCATCTTTATGAAACCTTTGCCTTGCTGAACTACAGATGCATTTTGTTGGCCTTGAAAAAAAATAAAAGAATTTTGGCTTTTGCTTATAGCTCTATGATGCATTATACTTATTTATGAGCCCTTACACACATGTAAATGCCATGGCCTATGTATGGGGCTAGAGGACAGCTTGTGGGAGTTTGTTCTTGCTTTCTACCATTTGGGTTCCAGGGATCAAAAGTCAGGCCATTTGGTTTGGCAGCAGGTGTCTTATCCTGCTGAGTCATCTCACTGGCCTAGGTCTATGATTTCATTCAGGTAAATTTTTATGTGCAGTAGAAGGTTGGGATTATTTTCTTCTCTTATAATTACTGCAGGATATCCTGTAAAGATTATTTTTATCCTATTGAATTGTGAGACAAGAGTCAGAAGTCCATACATCTCACCATAATCTCTTCTGGACTATTTTTTCTATCTCTTTATTGTTCTTTAGTTGATTTGAAAATCAATGAAATATGGTGCATAATGTCATGAATATGGTTGGAATAAACTTCCTATATTCTTGGGAATACAGACTAAATATGTAATATTCTACTTTTAATGGTACAGTTTGAAATAAAACAGCAATCAATTTTTTTCTTTCTTAAGCATTGTCTAAGTTCCTATTGCCTTTTTCTTAAGAAACAACTTTGAGCTGGCAGTGGTGGTTCACTCCTTCAATGTCAGCACTCAGGAGACAGAGAGATGAATTTCTGTGTATTTGGGGCCAACCTGGACTACATAGTGAGTTGCACACCACCCAGGGCCACATCATGAGATGTCTCAAAATAAACAAAACAAAATGAAAACAAACAAGAGTAAACTTTGTGATTTGTAATATAAAAAAGCTTTTTTTTAAAATTAGGGATTTTATTGAAACTGTTGGATTAATTTAATAAAGTTGAATTGCCTCAATCAATGTAAGAAAATTAACTTTGTAATACTTAGTCCTCTAATCTATAAACATGGTATATCTCTACACTTATTTAGATTTTCTTTTATTTCTCTTTGGAATGTTGTATAATTTTTGTACATGCTTTAAATTTTTTGAATTGTTTTGTATATTTTAGTGCAGTTTAAAATAGAGTCAGTTTTAATAGAATTAATGTCTTTTAAATTATTTACTATTGATATTTGCTAGTTTATTTGCCTTTATATATTGCTTCATGTATCTCATGAACTTACTTCATAGCTCTATTGAGTAAATTCCTTTGAATTTTCTATGTGAAGATTGTAGCTACATTCACAAGCAGTTATTAGGAACCAAGGCTTTCTGAGGTGCTAACATATTGATTATGTGAATATGAAGCAAACCAACAAACCTTTACCGTTTTAAATTGTGTAATGAGTCTGAGCCAAATTTGTGTATTTTAAAGCCTAGACCAGAGTTATCCATTAGAAATACAATATGCAGCACAGAAATAATTAAAGACTTTTCAGCAACCACATTTAAGAAAGAGAATAGGACAATATGATCATTTCATGTTTTCTTTTTGTTTATTTTTTAGTTGTGCATGTGTATATCTGTATGCGCGTGAATGGACACCTACCACAGAGACCAGAAGAGACCATTGCATGCCCTGGAGCTGAAGTTACACGTGGTTGGTTGTGAGCAGTTGGACAAGGGTGCTGGGAACTGAACATGGGTCCTCTACATGAGAGAGATGTACTCTTAATTGCTGACCCATCTCTCAAGCCCTATAATTAGCTTTAGTATACAGTATAGTACTGGTGAAATTATTAAGGCCACTCCACATAGTTAAAGGGGAGGTTTGTTTTGTGGGGTAACTTACAAGTGAAGGGATAGGTAGGCTGTAGGGTCTGGCAAAGGTATGGCACAGTCCGGCGGTGTTCTCTGGAGCGCTCTGCTTGGTCTACCTCCAGTGTCCAGGGTCCAGGCACCAAGCGATCCCTCGCATCTCGATCCTGGGTCTTCAGTGTCTTCTCTCAGCCCTGCCTTGTAGGTGTGACCCTTACCGAAGCCTCAATGGGGGTTGGAACTTTCAGGCCAAGGCTGGAATGACAACCCACTACAGTATACTTTATTTAATGTGACATAATCCAACCATTATCACTTCTGTATGTAATTTATATAAAATTAATAATGCATTTTTTTTTTCTTTTTTACTCCTGTGATTTTTTTTGTGTGTGTTCACAGGGCATCTCAACTTGGATCAGTCCTTTCAGATATTAAATACACCAGTGACTGGTGCCCTTCCTATTTCATAGTATAGATCTAGTGTTTTAAATATCATAGAAGCATGACTTGTAGCTGAATGATTTCATGTATGATCTCTTTCCATAAATTCACCAAAACTTAATATGGTAACTTTGTAATGGTGAAGAGAAAGACACAAAAGAAAAGACGGGAATATTAGGGAAGAGGAGGAGGGCACGAGGGAAGGGTAGACAGAAGGGTAATGGATGGGTGACCATGATTAAAGTACATCGTGTCTGTGTATAAAGTGTATGTTAGCTTATGTAATGTATCCGTACTAATAACATTAAAAAGTAATATAGATCCTATAGTATACCTATATTATCATATATTACACAATTTCTATTATGAAGACTACTTATTTTAAGACAAGTTCTCATTATGAAGCTCTGGGACTTGCTACAAAGAATGGGCTGGCCTGGAACTCACAGAGATTATCCTGCCTCTGACTCCTTAGGGCTGGGATTCCAGGTGTGAGATACCATGTCCATCAGGAATACTTCTTTAACAGGACAATTGCAGTAACTGAGCCCGAGTTCTAAATCTAGACCAACTGCTTTCCAGTCTTGTCTCTAGCACTTAAGATGTGACTTTGGACACATTCATTATTCTCTGGGTTAGTTGATTCACCTGTAGTATGGGGACAGTGACATGGGTCACATAGGACAATGACCGAGAGTTTAAGTAGGATGGAACCCAGAGAGCAAAGATAATAACATTAAATATTCTAGGCATACAACAGACATCCAAGTACTGATTAAAATGATCGTGTCTGTGTGTGTGTGTGTGTGTGTGTGTGTGTGTGTGTGTGTGTGTCTGCATGCATGTATGTGTACTTAGAAACACCTTTCTATGACTGGTTCAAAAATCCTAGGGAAAGTCTTATGCACTTACATTTTCTTTTCTTGGTCTTATATCTAAACTGAGCCACAAAGAACAGGTTGATACACAAAAGTTGAATAATCAGGGACATGACTCTTAGGAAGAAAACACAGGAGGAAACTGGAACTAAACAGAGGCAGCTGCTCAGCCCTCTAGCCAAGACAGGCTGCCTCCAGGGTCTCCCAGTCACTCTGAATTTGGAGCTGGATGGACTTCTCAGATTTTTTCTATAGACACATTTGCTCTAATTTCTATTTCTGGTCCCTGGCTGCTGGTAACCTCTGCTGGCTCTGTTGACATCTGGCAGCTCTCTGGCTCAGTAACTTAAGTCAAATTACCCTTTTCTCTTTGTTTTAATGAAGATTCCTTTCCGTCCTCCACCCCTGGAGCCAGAGAAAGGACAGAAGGAAGACACGAAACCCCTCTGGGGAACAGTCTTACATTTCTGAAAGAATTTATTTTGGATTCGCTTTAAAATCCTTTCATTTTGATAAATATAATCTAGCATGAATCTGGAGCCAGCCCAGTACATTTGTGAAGATTCTCGGCTTCATCTCAGTTCTCTGAGAGAGAGAATAATTCGACACTTTGCAGCATAATGAGTTTTATTTGCACAACGTCCACAGGCATATCCATAGAATGTGCTCATGGGGAGAAGGGTTGTTCGAGTATGAGCACTCGACTTTCTTGCTCTCAGGAAATGTTTGCTGTTTGAGATATTTCTCTATGTATGTGTCTCTTAGAGTTTCTTTGCTTTCTGATGTGTTCTTCTCTTGGGAGGCTGACTGTGTAAGTAGTTGACAAAAAAGCTAATAAATCTGAGGTTAATAGGGCTCTAGACAGCAAAGTACATAGAATAAGGAGTCTCACTAGCTGCAGAGTATTGTTGAAGAAGGAACTGTCAACATGGCAGCTGATTATTGCAAAGGGCAGGACAGAGCTCAGAAAACGTTCAGATCTGTTCTCACTTCATTGAAGTAGTGTCTCAAGTAGTTATATGCCTCTCCCAGGGACTTTGTGGTTAAGAGAAAAGATTCTAGGATTTCAGTGTAGCTTATATTTAGAAGTTATTTACATATTTGGGGTTCCTAGATGGGGTAAAAATTCATAAGAATGAATAGTGTTAAGATTCAGATAATACGTAATGCCATGTAAATGGTCTTGTGAAAAGCTAGCATTGTGGAAACTCACGTACTTTTGTGAAAAAAAATTACCATTTGTGTGTGTTTCTAAGTGTGTGTATGTGTGGCATATATGTGTGGTCTATTAACATATGAGTGTGCAGCTATACAAGCAGAGGCCAGAGAAGGGTGCATGATATCCTGTTTTATTGCCTTAGTAATTTGCCTGTATGTATTTTCTGTGTGAGGGTCTCAGATTCCCTGGAGCTGGAGTTACAGACAGTTGTGAGTCATTGTGTGGGTGCTGGGAATTGAACCTGGGTCCTTTTCAAAAGCAGTCAGTGCTCTTAACCACTGAGCCATCTCTACAGCCCCAGTGACTCAGTATTTTGAAATAGAGCTTCTCACTGAGTTTGGAACTAGGCTGACAGTCAGCAAGCCACAGAAATCATCATCCTGTCTCCATACTCCAAAGGACTGGGTTGTATTGTAGTCAAAAGCATGCCTATGATCAGGGTGTTGGGGACTCATATTCAGTTCTTTAATGTGTGTTCAGTAAGGGCTCTTATATTCTGAGACATCTCCCCAACTCTTTGTGTAGGTTTTGAAACTCAAAAATAATTCATATTTTCTCTTACGTTTTACACTTCACAACACAGCTTCCTCAGCATGTCTCAGATCCTGTATGTCCAAGTTCCACTTATCTGAGTCACTCTAACCTCTCCATCTTCTCTATTCTTTTTGTTCATCCCATTCTTTCTTTCCTGATCCATCCCTATTATACTCACTGTGGAAATATTCCTGCCCTTGTACTCTCTACACCATTCTAAGTTCTTTACATGGTCCAACTCACTTAATACTAGCCGTTGTCTAAAGTATTAATCACCTTCCAACCACCCAAGTTTAAAAGATGATTAAACTGAGGCATAAAAGTCACACCATCCCAAATTCATGCTGTTAGTAATCAACAGATCCATTATTCAAATCTTCAATAGTCTGTTTCCAGGAAACATTATTTTAAAACCCTTACATTACAATGCCTAAATATATTTAGGGCTTTCTATTCCGTATTAAAGGTGCTGATGGAGTCTGCCTTTTTTGTAAGCTGCCTACTAGGGTGTCTTATATACTTGACAAACTCAGTGAATATTGGGAGAAGGATTGATTTCCTTAAATTGTTACTGTATCACATTAGGTGGTTTGGTTGTCCTTGAATTTAAGCAAACAACCTATTAGTTGATGGTCAATATGTTGATGTGTCCAAAGCCTTATTAAGAGGATGGTAAGCCATCTCCCATGCATCTTTCATGTCACCACCCAGCTCCTCCTGCCCAAAGAAGAAAGTGGAATTGGTTTGACATGAAAAATCTTGTGTGCTGCTTCTAAACAACTCAATAACCTCCAGGATTTTACAGATTGATCTTTTCCTTAATGAATTGCCCTAGAAACTTTCAGGTTTGAGAGTCAGACTAACTGCTCCATAATTCATGAGTTAGGACTGTTGCTCCTCTTGCAATGCAGGATGAACTGATTAATTTTTTGGACATTTTGGCAAATCTGATCTGGATGACTAAGTCCCTGGCCTGTTTTAAATCTTATTTCTAAAGTCCTCTGGTAGGAATTGTATTATGTCTCTGACAACAGCAGTCTTCATAATGAGAGCTGAAACAAAACAGGCATTAAGCATGTCGATGCTACCCAACCATTTTTCATTTCTCTTTTAACTGGGGTGAGCATCTACCCTTTATTTTGACTGCAGCTGAAATATGTTTCCTGGTTGCTAAATGTTACATCCTTCTTGCTGGGCTGATCTTATGTATCAGAAGCATATGCATAGTCTGTGGCTTTAGATGATAGAATTTGGATTCATATTTTTCTTTGAAGGTTAAAGTTTGGGGATTATTTATGATAGCAACACACTCATACAAGCATGACCTTTACCTTGCTATGAAGAAAGGCTGGTCACACAGACAACCTACTTAATCTTACCTCATTATAACACATGAATGCCTGGGAAAAATTCAGAAGCTCATGATACACTCAGATTAATACATAGCAGTTGAAAACACTTTCTTCTTGCCTGAAGACTATAGTTCTAACAAATTTAAATTAAGGAGTTTATTTCTTCACTCACCCATTTTTGCTATAAATATGTCTTGGCATTCTCTAATGTGCTGGAGGACCAGGTGTTGGGTTGAAGGAATACAAAGATGATGAAGAACCTACCCTTGCTTGAGGTCAGTCTGGTCAGAGAAGACAGATAAGTTATGTATCAACAAATATTGGTAATTGTAGAAGCAAAAATCACTTCCAAGAGGGCTTAAAGAAGGGAAATTTGAACTAGATATTCACAGTTAGATAATAACATATGAAACAGAAGGCCAGGTACAAAGATGCTGAATATTAAAAATGATAGAAGAATGAGGTTTAGTCTCTGATGCGGAAGTACGAGTGATGATTCTGGAGGGGTAACTGTATTCTGAAGGGACAAGTATAAGGTAGTGGTACTCTACCTTGAAAGATTAGGCATTGATTATTCCTATTTGCTCTATAACATAAGTCTCTGGCACATTGTTCCCTCTTGCAGAATTGAAAATCTTTTCCCCACCTATTGCTCATATTTGAAGATCAACCCAAACTCTTGACATTTAAGCCAGCTCATGTTCATTTGTGAGCTGTTTGCAAAACAGGATTCAAATAATCTTTAATGCACATTTGGCAGAAAAAATGGCCTTAAAAGTAATTGTGGGGCCCAAATTTTCCCTGCTGATTAAAACAGAACCATGTTTTATTTAAGACACTGTGAGCCTGGTGGCTGGGGATGGGATTTTTAGAGCTGACAGAGACAGTGGTAATAGATCAAACACAGATAGATGCACATATGAATGTCTGAAATGTATGTCTTAATGTATGGCAATGATGAATATGATTATTAATATGAAGAATCTCTGGGACAATGAGTTTTCTTAGATACTCAGGTTATGTGTAGTTTATTTGGGCTACTAGAACAAACTACTGTAGATTGGATGGCTTGTAAATAGGAGAACTGAATTTTTGAGTTTGTAAATAGAGAAGTACAAGGCTAAGGGACTAGTAGAATTGGGGCCTGGCAAAAGCTTGCTTCAGGGTTCACAGATGGCACCATCATTCTGTAACATCACACGAGGGAAGGTAATTCTTGCTGGCATCACTTTTATATGGGAATTAATTCCATTAATCAATAGTCCACTCCTAAAGGCCACCAAATGCTATCACATTCTGATTAGATTTCAATCTTATTTTGACCTGATTTTCTATTTCTAGGATAACATACTTTGGCAGGAGCCAAATCTAAGGGAGAAAGAGTTTGTTCTGACTTCAGTTTGAGAGTACAGTCTGTCACTATGAGGAAGTCAAGATGGCAGTAACTGGAAGAATCTGGTCATCTTACATCCACAGTCAGGAAGCATGATGAATGAAAGCATGCTGCTGCTCAATTCCTTTCTACATTTTCATGTCCATACTCCCCAAGCCCAGGGAATTGTGCCACCTGGATGGGGTGAGTCTTACCACCTCAACTAACCTAATGTAATCAAGACAGATATGCTTAAAAGCCATGCTCAATCTAGACAACCCTCACAGGCATGCCTAATGGCCCATCTCCCAGGGGGTTCTAGATTCTGTCAAACTGACAGCATTTACCATCAATATATAGATTGGTTGGTTTGTCTGTTGTGTTAAATTAGTTTATGAAAATTTAGAATGTATTACACTGGAAACAAACAAAGCAAGCAAGAAAAAATGAAAACCTTTTACATAGAAAGTTTCCATAATCCTGAAGAGCTATAGTTTTTAATATAAAAAGTCACGTATCTCATGGTCATAAAATGATAATTTTGCCACTCAGGATGTGTTTGAATACACTGCTGGTTTCATTCGAGGACTGGGGCATATTCTTTTGTGACTAAATAATAAAACATGCACAGAGGAAAACAAAAACAGAACCCATTTTAATATCTAAATGGGCTTTTAAAATGTTAAAACAGAAAATGTGAATAAAATGAATTGAAAATTTAGAAAAATATTATGATGTGTGTTTTAATAAGAATTAGGCCAGGAAAAAGTGTTCAAGTAGAGACCCTGATCATTTTGGTGTCAAGAGGTGATGGTATATACAATGCCAAGTCAACTCTTATGGTTGTTAGGACTCATTCTGCAGGTGATGCTTCTGCTGCTGGGAATTGAACCCGGAGCCTTCTGTGTGATAAGTGTGTACTCTATCACTGAGTCACACAGCTGGCCTACAGCTCTGATAAATAGGAGGCCATCCTTTTGAATTATGTCCAGAGACCCATGTTTAAGACCTGGCTCTGTCATATACTGAATTCAAGGAAGTAAGAAATTCACTTGTGCTCTAGTTTTCTCCTTTGTATAGAGAAAATTAGATGACACATTTTCTGAGATGCCTCTTAATTCTCTCATGACTTAATTTTGTGAACTGATGTAGCTGAAAGTGAGAGGAGATATCTGATTACATCCTGGTTGAGCCAGTTAGATCCCCCTTCTCATGCCTCACCATACTTTCTACCATAGGTTCTATTAAAAAAAAAAAAAACCATTGGAATAACAGCTTGATGGTATCCTGTTTCCTAGGACCTTTCCTGCTATCCATTAGATCTGTGTTTAAGCTCCCATTTATGAATCTACAATGTGCTTCTTTCTAAGGCTCATCCTTTATGTCATGTGAACTGAACTACATTCTTCAAATTTGAAAAACATAGACCCAGAGGCCACTGATTCAGTGGAAGTTTTGGGAAATTAAGAGTCTGGCACCATGAGTTTTGGGGAAAAGCCCATCTGAGGCAAGAGAAAAGTGCTTCCTTGAACTCAAAGACACCCAGATTTCCCCATGTCACTGGTGTCTTTGAGTTCAAAGAAGCCCTTTCCTCTTCTAAGGCAAGGTTATGGCTAATTTGGAGGACTGGATCCATCAGAACTAAAAGAGAAGGAAGCACAGCTGGAGTCTCTTGGCACCTCTTTGCCATGCCCATCTACTGCAGTGGTATGAGTGGCTTATTGGGTAAGTTGGAAGCCTGATTGAAGCACTCTGAACCATAGTTTCCTTCCTTTTGCAGCTGCACTAATTTCATCATAGAGCAGGCTAGGGGATTCAAGGAAATCATGTGAGAAACAGTTCTTATGGGTACCAAGGCAGGATAGAAAGATAACAAGCCTTCAGGGGGCATAGGAAGGGAAAGGAGTCCCTTACCCTTGAATCTGATTGAGAGACTGTCTTCTGATATCTGCAAGTCAAGAATTGCAGCACAATTTCCATTTGCTGTGAAGGCTGGCTGCGTAGAGAATGTTACAATGAAATAGCAATAAGCCACACATAAGGCCTAAGCATGTATGAGTGGATATATGACCTTTTGCCTTTTGTAGTTGTAAACCAGTAATTTTCTAGGAGCTGCAATAAGAAAGACTATAAATTTACAGATAAAAGACACATCTTAACCTCACTGTAGAACCACTGTGTCACAGTTTTGATAGGGACACAATGATAGGGGCACTGAGTATTCCCTATTATAAGGACATATTTGTACCTTGTTTGTAGGAAGGAGTTTGTCTACATGCCCATACTGTTAATGGTTTGTTTTCTCTGAGTTAATGGTCAGACTGGATGTCATCCAAATGACTGGCTCAGGAGGAATGCAGGCCTCAGTGGCCCTGGAGTTTGCCACCAGCCTTCCCCCAGAGAGGAAAAGATAAGGAGAAAAACAGCAACACCAAAAATCCGAAACAAGACTAACTACTTGAGCAGAAGGTGCTCTGGAGATTGAAGTCTGGGATGCTTACCTGCCTTTGTCTCCCTTTCCTCTATCCTCTGCTGGCTGAAGACAAGATGGAAGACAGTTTCCCTAGGATGCTAAGTCATAGTCTCCTTGGGTTTTAGGCTTTCCAGGTAAAAAGTGGTTTAAAGATTCAGTTCCTGAATTTTTTGCTTGTGTAACAGGCAGCAGGGCTTCTTACCCCAAGAAGCACCTTAACATTTACAAATAAAATAAAGCAAATAGTGCCCCCAAAACAGCAAGAACAACAACCACAAACCATACAAACCAAAAGGTTATTTAGAAACCCTTTGTTGTAACGTCAGAAGCCATCAGTGCTGTGTGTACCCTGCTAAGACACCTCAGCAGTCCCTCCTGAGAAGCCCTCACCTACCCTTGGATGTGCATTATCTTTCCCTGGGTGCCCCTCTGTCTTTTGATCTTCGTGCTTAAATCTATGGTAAAGCCTCTTATTAAATTCCAACTCTGGTTCATTCTGACTTGTCCTGAAATCCTTTTTGATGGTGATTCAATAATTCCAGCTTGACTTGTGTAGGGGTCTTCCAAAGAATTTCTTAGGCTGCTATAGGGCGGGGCAGTGTGGAACTGTGACTCTGGGCCACACCCCATTGCTACAGATAATGCTTAAAGTCAGGTACTTTGCATGAACTTTAAAGCCTTAATAGTACTGATTTCTGCCCAAGAGTAGTGGGGAATGTTGAACAGGGAGACTGAGATGTATTTGAATAAGTAATTGAGAGCCTGAGGCAGCTTTTGCACCCAGTTTCTAGTTAAGCAAGCAAACTCAACTCAGTATAAACAGTCACATAGCAAAGCAACTGAATCACCAATTAACCCCTAACAAGGCATATATAAATTATACCAGCCAGCATTTAACTATGGACTTTTCACTGATATGATCCAAGTAGGCAATTCTTTACTTTAATCAATCAAATATATTATTTGCCCTGACTCCATGATCACTTTCTGAAGCCGTCCCCTGTGTTCCTCTGCTGGAGTACAGAGCTTCCTGAATCTGGGGCTGCCTGACCCAGGAACCATTATCTTCTCACATGTGTTCTGAAATCTTAACTTGCCTGAACTTATCTTTTAATGAATAGTTGAAAAGAGAGAAAAATGACACTAAAACAAGTTTTTCTAACTGTGTAACTTTGTCTAGTGTCTCTTTTCTTATCATTCCTAAACATACGTCCTTTGAAAGTGTGGCCAACTCTTGGACTTTCAGAAGAGAAAGCAAAGATATACTTTGAGGGAATGGGCTACTTGCTAGATATAAAAGTTCATAAACACATCTCTCCAATTATTCAACTCCTAGTATTTTCCTTCGCATTTCAATGTGATGAAAATAATTTGATTATTTTGTACTAAGTGGTTTTAATTTTGAGTGGGAAAGGTACTTTCAAAAGTCACCTGTGATGACCACAGCGATAGAATATTTTCTGTGCAATCCAATTGTATTTTCCCCCTTAATATTGTAAATTAAATACAAGAAGAAATTTAAGCAATGGGTTACTAGTCTTACTTTGTGGTTCATGCATATATTATTAATTTGTCTTTGCTCTCTGTTGAGACCACATAAAAGAAATTGTATCCAGAGGTAGTCAGGTGTGCATTGGATAGCATAGGGTAGGACTGGCTCAGATGACGGCTTCCAAACAGTGCTGTATGTGCTCTAGAATGACTGTGAAGAGGTCTTCCCTGGAGAACTTTGAAAAGAGCCTTGGCTTCTTCCTGTTCCTATTACCTTCTGTGCAGTGGAAGCTGAAAGAGTGCAGATATGTGTGCATGTGGTGGGAGGTATTAGGAGGTGTGGGCTTTCCAAATACTTTCTGTCCAGTGTAACTTCTCAGTTTAACCCCACAGGGGAAGGGTGCTTCACAGAGAACTGTTATCATCAGAACCAAGTTAATGACAAAGAGAAATTAAGCATTTCTATGTTGGGTAGTATTCTGTGTCTGTTAGCTATTATTAAACTTATTGAGTTTTTGAAGGGATTTATCTCTTGTTGCCTCTCTTTGCCTTTGGCTCAATAGGGCAATGAAATCAGAATTGCATGCCTGAGACAACATGGGGCTTTGCCACAGAATGAAAGATGTTACCAATTTAGCTTGCAGACCACTTCAAAGTCAAGAGGAAGAACAGATGGGCTGGCATTGAAAACTCTCTTACTTGCTTAAATGAAGATAACTCATAGAATAATAAAGATGGAAAATTGATTTAAAAAATTAAGCAAATATAACTCAATTTTTACATTTATCTTGGCATATATCCTAGATAATAAAGACAGTTGGTCTAAGATCAATCAAAATGGGTCATTGAGTGCTTCCTATCTATGTGGTAAGCCATGGCTTTCAAAATTAATGAACACAGAAGATGTGGACTGCTTTTAAGGAGAGTATTAGATTTGTGAAAATAAGGCGCAAATCTTCATGTGTGTAAAATATGTGCATTTATATATTTTCTCTTTCTCTCTATATTTGTAGAATGATATTGATATTAGATATATGTCAGGAATTGCAGAGAATTAATATTTAATAGTGAGGTATGGGTGCTACTGCAAGGACACTTCATGCAATATGCAATGCAAATAATGTAGAAAGAATTTCAAGGTGAGGTTAACATACATGAAAGTTCACAACTAGGCACTGAGGTGAAGAGAGATGAATGAATGTGGAGCTGGAAGGAAGAAGGCAATTAGTCAAGTACGACAGAGGAGCTTGAGCCAAAGTACAAGTTAAAGCCAGGGAGACATTAAAAAAATTCTTAATAGAGTCTAGTATTTCTTTAGATAGAATTGTAAGAGATTAAGCAAGCCTGGAAGATGAGCTGAGGGGGCAAGATGAGGTGGAATTAACATGCTAATATAGGGCCCTGAAGGGAGGGCATCACTTTTAGTGCCTGGGGAAATTTAAATTTGGAAATAAATTCTCCCCTGGTGTTACTGTGCAAGGTTAGAGACTTTTGGTTTGGGATTATCTAGATTGATGACAAAAGCCAAACCTTAAAATACCACAATGTAGACAAGACTACTGCTGAGTTTGAAAGGTGAAGAGAGATTTAATTTGGCTTGGAAGTTCTTGCAAGTTTGATGACAAAAATATTTGCAAACCATTTTCCAGGATGTACTCTGTGCCGGGCATACCCAGTAGAAAAGCCTGTCATCTTGGAGTTTACCCTAAGAATGTCTAAAATTGATGCTTGTTACCATTCCTGTCCAGAGGAACACATTCCTCTCTACAAATTGACTCATTTTCCTTATGTCTCTCTTCCCAGTGGGTAGGAGGAAAGTGTAAACTTGTGAATGAGCAAAAGTCCCTCTTCTTCTGCTTCAGCCTTAGTCATTTAATACTTCCTGTGGGTTAAGTCTTCAGTGAATTTAGAATTATGTACTCCCCAAGAGTTGTTCAGATGGCTTTTAAAAGAAGACTGGGTCTTTTACTAAAATCCTTAATATTCATCATTGTAGAAGGCATATTCTGGTGGCCTGGTGATCATGAAAAAGAAGAGACTAAAAATTCAGTGGTGCTGTTAAATTAACAGTGCTTGTGACTGATGAGACACAACCTATTTTGTTGAGGTTTTGGACTTTTGGGTGAAATTTACTCCTGAGGCCCACAATTAGACTGCCTCTTATTTAGTCATTTTCTTTGACCTGGGGCCTGTAGCTTCAGTGTTTCCACTAACAGTTTGAGTGGGCTTCCTACTGTAGTCCATGGGATTCTGGCATACTGCACATAGGCTTTGGAGCCAGGTGATGTGCACCATCACTTTTGCTACCCCCCAAGACTGGTGGTCCATGTTGTTTACACAGCAGAATATGAAACACACACATTTTTCTTGATTGATGCCTGAGACACCACCAACCCTCTTGATTTCTGTCTGGTATCATTGGGCTTTGAGGCATTGCAACATGTAAATATTTAATTCCCCACACCCATTAAGGTTCTGCCCTTGTTTGGGCCTGAATTGTGTCCTCTTAAATTCATATATTGACTTTTTTTTCATTTCTAGGGCTTCAGAATATGAATTAAGAGGGTCTTTATAGAGGTAATTAAGGTGTTATCCAGTAATATGTTGAGGCTTAATCCAATTTGGCTGATGTCCATGTAGGATGGGGAAACTTGATCACACAAAGAGACACTATGGTTTGGGACAAATGGATGAGTGATGACACAGAAGGAGGCAGAAGTCTGAAAACCAGGTACAAGAGCCTCAGAAGTAAATAGAACTATGTATATTTTTATCTTGAACTTCCAGTGTGCAGAACTGTGAAGAAATAAGTTCACATTGATTTAGCTTTCTTGACTCTGGTATATTGTGACAACCCTAACCAGCAAACATGACTCTTTGTGCAGAGCATCAGACTACCTATCCATGGGGCCTCGTGATTCTCCCCTATCTTTCCACAATTTATTGAGACAGAAAAGTTAAATTTTCTATTTTCCATTATCTGTACATGAACTTTCCTGTTCTAACCCCTGTTTCTACCTGTTCACCAAGCCCCTTTACTCTTGGTAGAACATGATATAAGAATGAGCTTCTCCTCCTATACCCATGACCTAGGGCCGTCAGACATGACTGTTCTTACGGTAGCCAGGGAATGAGTATCAGCTCACGATGAAACCAGCATGAGAATATATTGTTTTTACTTCCTAAATATTATCTTGACAGATACCCTTGTGAAAAAAAATCAAGTTTATCATACAAACACAGAAGTAAAAATGTAATTATGAAGTAGAATACATGCAACGAGAGGAAATAAGGATCTGTGAGATAGGAGGTGGGCAAAGGTCAGAGGTTCTTCTCTCAGGAAGGGACATATCTGCTGAGACCTGAAGAATGGTTCAGATTTAAGTGGGAAGAGGGAAGGAGTATTTCAGGCATGTAAAGGTAGAAGAGAGGGAGGCGGCTTCTCTCTGGATGGAAATGGTCTGTGGGGGTATGTGAGGTGCTGTAGTAGGGCAAATGGGATATGACAGCATGCTGAGCCCAGACTAGATCAAGGAGGGCTGGTGGACTGTGTTAGAGCATTTGGGACTTTGACCTTAGTGCCAAGGCAGCCAGTGTGTGTGTGACTGCTACTGCCAGTTTAGAATGCTGGACATTCCACTGGCCCTACTTATTGTGTGCTGCCTTGGTGTCAGGAATTTGTGTACTTTTTTTTTTTTTTTTTAGCTCTCTAAAAACCCAGTGAAGCAATAATTGCTAGTGTATTGAGAAGCAGCAGTATTGTAGGGACCATGTGAAATGCTTTACAAACATTAAAAACATTTAATCACATTATTTATTTATTTATTTATTTGTGTGTATGTGTGTATGTGTGTGTGTGTGTGTGTGTGTACATAAGAGGACAACTTGAGGGAGTCAATTCTTTTTCTCTACCATGTGGGTTCTGGAAAGGACCTCAGATTGTTGGGCTTGCAGACAAGCACCTTTACCCTGAGCTATTTTACCAGTCCTTACAAAGACATCTAATCTCACAACAAACCTGTCAGGTTGACTCATGAGCTTTCTGTTGTACTGATACACCTCAGCTGAGTTCTTCAAGTTCATAGCAACTAAGTGATGGTGGAGGTTAAATGCAAGAGCTGATATGCAAATCCTAGACTATCCAAGCTCGATATTGTTCCATAGTCGTAGACACATGGTATGCCTGGCTGGATAGAGGACCTGGAAGTGCAAACGTGAAAGAAAGTGAGATCAATAAAGAAGAAAACCTTTAAACACTCTTTATTTTCCAATCCCATGATCTCAGGTTGGACCAATCCACACAGCTGATTTCTTTCAATCTCCCCGACTTCTTTGCTCTCTGTGGCACTTGCATTTGTGCTATGTGCTTTAGTAACCTAGGGTTTCCATAGTGACAGTCATAGACTTTCTGGCTTATAGCCACAGCAATGTATTCTCTAGCCATTCCAGAGTCCAGAAGTCCAAGTCATGGTGTCAGCTGGATCATGTTTCCTATGAAGGCTCTGTGGAGTCCTTCCTTCTTCTGATGCATCTCTAAAGACACTTGTCTTTGGATGTAGGGTTAAATAATCCAGGATGCTCTCATTCCAGATCCTTGCCTTAATTACACCTACACATTTATTTTCAAATCCAGTCCCATACATAGATTCTTCATCATAGGCTAATTTTCTGACTTACCTGTGTACTTCAATCACAGGAATCTCCCACCCATGCTCTGAATGAGCACACCCAGAAAAACAAACAATAGCAAAGGACCAGATCATTGCCAATCAAGTTGTGATGGCATGACTCCTAGAGACAGGAAGGAGGCCTCCCTGCTCAGTGCTCCACCATAGTTAAGGCTCCAGACCTAGTGCAAGGAGGTTAAAGGTCCACAGAAAACTGTGTGACAACTTCTCTGTTACTTGGGGGCATTTGTAACACTACACAAGACCACACAATTTCCCTTTCCTCATCGGCAGGAAGCAATACACCAGCTCTATTTTTTGTTCCATTTTGTACACAGGGCATTAAAATTTGTTTTTATTGAACCAGGGAGTGAAAAATGTGTCTAGGGTATCAACAACAGTTATGACTAGAAGCTTGTTTCTCCTTTCTTCTTTAATTTGTTGGTGTTAGCCCAGTGAACCAAAGTGGGAAGGATCATCCCACAGCCCTGAGTTACCACGCTCCATCTTCATTCATACATCAAGGCATCCACAAGAAGGTTTAGTATGTGCTCAGAATGACATTCTGTAATCTGACCTGCAGATCAAAAAAGTGCTAATAAGTGGCAATCAATCCATCAGCCAACAAATGGTTTTATTTTCACTCCGTGTGGGTTTCACGCTTAAAGGGGAGATAGATAATTAAGACTTCATGTTTCAAAATATTAAATATTGATTTGTAGACATTTAGCAGCAGGCGTAATGCTCTCCTGAGGGATGACAACAACTGTCTCAAAGATTATAAAAGATTTTATTTCTCTGGGTAGAATTTAGCATTTATTTCTTATTTAAAAGATGTGAAGTGAGAGTTAGTAAAATATTATATCAAGGAGATAGCTCGGAGCTCTGCAGATGGATGCCGTGTCTGCAGCGCGTGGCTAGCCAGAGCTAAAATAAAACCGCTTTGTTGTTTTCATATCGGCTTTTGGTTTATTGAGGTGTCAGAAGGTTTATAAGCTCTTCAACTCAAGTTTTGATTGTTTTATCCAACTACTGTCACTTCTTATCAGAATTAAAGGCAGAAATCAAGGAAAAGGCCCAGGGGAGGAGGCCTTCCAAGTGCTGCTTTTTGCTGTCACATTTGTAGCATGGCTACTCTCTTGACAGGCCTCTTTCTTGACACCACAGAGTAATTAGGGAGATTTTTTTTTTTTTATAATAGGCTTCACCAATTAGTTAATACATTTTATGATTAAACATGCCTTTGTTTCAGCCCTAGAGAAACTGCCTACATGAGCTAAAGCTGGGGCCAGGACTTGTGTCTCCAGCCGGTGAGAGATGACACAATGGGTGTAGATGTCAGGTCGAATCTGGCCTTCGCAAGACCCCAGTCAGGAATCGGTGGTCATGCGGGTGTTCAGGACATGAGCAGCCTGTGCAATATGTGGACCTCACACAGTCACTTTGTGGTCAATAGCCCCACACAATGGGTGCAGTGCTGCGATACCTAAGGAAATTTCATGTCTTTAAAAAGATTATTGCATTGCAAAGGGGGAGGACAGGGGAACCCATGGCTGATATGCAAAATTAAAACACAAATATCCATATGAAAAAGAATATATTAAAAAAAGATTATTGCATTGTTCTACTATATTACATATAATATACTATTATATTTTGCATGTATTGTTACATATTATATTATTGTGCATAAAAATTAGTTATATCACCATTACAATTTTCTATGATGATATGTATTATTGTATGTGACATTGTATTATTATATTAATTAGCTCTTTTGATTGACAACATGCTTAGGTAAGGAGAAACGCATCAAATTGAATGCATGTGGAGAAGTTCACAAACTCTTTTTAAGATTCTTTTAATAACTAACATAGAAAATCCATCAGAGTTGCCAAGCTTCCCAGTGGGGCTATCAAATCCTTCCAGGTAGAGTGCACGTTTCATTTGTATTTACGCTGTTTAATTTCTTTCCGTAAAAAGTAGTATGGTATTAGAGTCTTTGCCTCTTGGTTCGTTGACTCAGGTTTTTATAGTAGATAAAAATAAGACACTGGCCTTCCGAGGCAGCATTCCTTTGTAACATAAGGCTCCGGAGACAGAATTGAGATGAGAGTGGGTCCCGTTCTGCTTTCACCTAGGACTGCACACAGAGTTCTCAACCCTTGGAGGGCTCCATGGAGTGTGTCTGGACAGCCATTTGTTCCCATTTTCTCTTCCCCTTTTCTTGATTGAGAAGTTTCTCAACCTTCCTTCATTGCTCACTTTGATACCAGGAAATAGTGATAGTAACAGGGATAATATATTCAGAATGTGGATCAAAGTTCTCCCATCCAAATACTAACTGGGTCACTGACCCTAGTAACCGCTTGCGACCAGACTAGGCCAGCTATATTCTGGGTAGCTTACCCATAGTGAAATTCTTATAAACTTTATTTTCCATACAATGCATTCTTTCCACCCTTTCTCCCATGATGCTTCCAAGGCCTGGATAGAATAATATAGATTTCTGATTTATGGCTGAGCATTCAACAATCATTTATTCTTAGTACTTTTTCACCATTGATCACTGCAAAAAGAAATTTCTTTCATCAAAGCTGACAGTAGTACTAATCTATGGCCATACATATAGCACTTTAGAAGTCATGTAGGCAAACAACAGCAGTAGCTTCCTGACCATAACCCATGACCTTAGTGATGGTTGGGCTTTTGATCAGGTTTACAGTACCAGACATGAATTCCCCTTGTGGAGTGACCCTCAGACCCAATAGGAAAATGGGTGGTTATCCCATAACAGGCTTGGCTCCATTGCACCACTAGGCTCATGTTGGGTTTTGTAAGTTAACTTCCTCTATTTTTCTAGCATTTCTTACTATCGTGGTTTGAATGAGAATGGCCCCTTTAGGTTCATACTTGAATACTCGGTCCACAGTTGGTGGAACCGTTTAGGAAGGACTAAGGGAAGTGGCCTTCATGGAAGAGGTATGTCAATGGGGGTGGGCTTTGAGGTTTCAAAAGCCTAGGCCATTCTGGGTTAGCTTTTGCTGGCACCATTCTCAGATAAAACACCATGACCAAGTTGACTTATAAGCAAAGGCACTTAATTTGGGGGCCCAGAGTTCCAGAGGGTTAGAGTCTATGACCATCATTGTGGGGAGCATGGCAGCAGGAAGGGGGGCACAGCTCTGGAGCAGTAGCTGAGATCTTCCTTCTAGACCCACAAGCATGAGGCCGAGAGAGCTAATGGAAGAAATCAGACCCTATTGTCATTAACTGTGAAGAGAAAGGAGTGAGAATCCAAAACTCCAAGTTGTAGCCACAATCTCATTGATGGAAGTTGTCCTCTGATCTCTGTATACAGTCATCTCTTTTCTATTGACTTTGTGTGTGTGTGTGTGTGTGTGTGTGTGTGTGTGTGTGTGTGTGTGTGTGTGTAAATCAATCACTACACAGGGCTTCAGAATTGCTCATTAAAGAGGCTGAGACAAACAAATAAGGTTCAAGTTTTCATGCTGAAAATTTGTACTCTGAGAATCTAAAGTGTTAGCACTGGGACTCCACAATTCTCTGATGCTTCTGATGGCCCTATTGCACACAATCTACGACAAAGTGGCAAAGACTAAATGGATAGCCTTGTTGTATATGAAATTGATTTTTGAGCAAATATTTGTTTGGTTGCTCCTAGTGTGAAACAGACATGCAGGGTCACAGCCCATCATATTTTGTTTATTGAACAGGTATATTCAATTTCAGAGTTTTCCATTTATATCATTGGAAGTTCAGTGGATGTGTTTCAGGGCTATCTTCTGCTTGTCATGAAATACTTAGAATTAAAAATACTTTCTTTTAAAGGCACATCCTTTTTTTTTTTATTAAACATTTGAATGCATCACATTGTTTTACCAGCCATCACAAGCAGAGGATGGAATACAGAAGTGACAGAAAATCCATTTGACAGAGAGATGGGCTCTCTTCCTATGTGTGTACAATTGCACATGTGTGAGTAACATTACAGCAGTCATAATACAAGAGCAGGCATCTTTTAGTGTCCTGATGGTGAATCATAAATACAAAACAATTTTATAAATATGGCTTGTTTGGGTCATTTAGTTATTTCATACTACTAGCAAATAGAAATAGACTAAGACAAGAGAAACTGTATTAGACTGCAGTCAATGTAAGTTCTAGAATGTGTGTGTGTGTGTGTATGTGTGTGTGTGTGTGTGTGCGTGTGTGTTTGAGAGAAAGATTGTGTGTATTTAACAAATGAAAGGAAATTTGGAAGATATTATCTATTAGGAAAAGAAAAAAACAATGCAGCTAGAAATAAACACTCATTTTATTTTAAACATATATTTTAGGAAACAAAGAAGCGTCTGTGGTTTCCATAAGAGAATCATTGAGAGTGCATTAAATGGAATATTTAAAGCTGCAAAGTTGAAGTGGGAATTCATACCAATTATCATCTCCTCTAATAATTTAGATAGTATTTCCTAGTATATGAGAACAAATCTCTAAAGTATATGATTATGTTCAAATTCATAGATAGCCTTGGAAAAATAAAAGAACACAACATAGAAATAACTTTTTCTTTGAGATCTTCTAGGAAATTTGTATTAGACATGCAAATTCCTTGTGTTTAATAGATGACATAGGAAGTATTTGCTATTTCTTGTAACACTAAACCTTTGAGGCTGACAACAATATACCCTAAAGAAAGAAGATAGGATACATTTAATAAAGTATACTTCATTTACAGTTCTGGGTATGTTCATTCCGCTGGCAATGACATTTCTCCCAGTCACGCCTCTGATGGATGCGCTCTCCAAGTACATTTAAATAGAACAACTGAATGATACACTCAACAGAATTTATGAAGAGGAAATAGACATATTTTAGCATGGGAGAATATTTATGCATTATTTAACAGCAATAATGTTTGAATTCATACATTATGCAAATATAGTTATAATCAGGAAAATGAAAGGAGTTGGACTACTGCAGTATCTTCAACCCACCATTAGGTACTTATTTGTGCATAACATTTTATACTGCATGATGCTCTTCAGTGCTGCAGGGTGTCACTCCAAGAGAAAAGTTATCAGAAATTAACTGGGTGTAAAATGAAGAGTTGATGACCCCTGATTGTTACCTTGATATTGACTTCTGTAAATTTATCCTCATACAAGTGTCAAAGTGTTAGTGATAATTAAGAGAGTATTGGAATCAAATGCACCTCAGTCAAATGCTGTCTGTCCCCTTGATTGCTTCTATATCTTTGGTCAAATGTAGTTGACTTTACCTATTTACCTAGAAATTCCCACCTATGTGTAAGCCCAACCCTCAACATTTTGCCCAAATTGCTTTGCTTATGCCTATAACAGTTCGCCGCCACACCCCCCACCCCCCGCCAAAAAAAAAAAAAAAAAAAAAAAAAAACTACACAGAAATAGACACCATTATTTTTCTTACTTTACAGAAGAGGACACTGGTTTATCTGAAGTCAATGTCAGAACCTTGGCTTTGAATGCAGAAAGTCTGTATTATAAAACCATGATGTCATACACTTTATATTACCATGGCAGTTATTTATGTTCTGTTTTTGTTTCCCCACACTAAACTCATTGCGTTAAAAATGACATCAATTTAGCATTTCCTGTATTCCAGGTCCAGTGTCAGTATGGCACAGGGAAGCAAAGAGGAGTAAGTAAAGCTGTTGTTCCCAAGGGGCTCCTTGCTAGCAGGGAAGGTAAATAAAATTGTACCATGTGGTAGGCGACAGAGCTTAGCAGGTAGAGAGAGGATCAGAGATGCTACTGCAAAAGCATGTCACCTGTGCTGACTGATGGAGGTAGAGCTGTGGCTGGACGCTGAATGGTTAGGCACTCGTGACTGACAAATGGACCATATTCCTTGTCCTTTTATGACCCATGAACTCTCAGTCTGAGAGTCCATATCTAATAGAACACTAGATCAACGTAATGCACTTGGGAAATTAGGTCACTCGTTCTTGATGCAGGGGCCCAGTGCCCTCTACCCCACAGGGTTTCTCAGTGCAGATCACAAAGGACACACTACTCCCTGACTCTGACCAGATGACTTATACAGTGTCTTATAAAATCCCAGCTCTTGCCTGCTGGAGAATAGTTTTGATAGGTGAAATTATGTCACATTTCAAGGTTTTGTAAAGTAAAATCCACCCAGGGACGCTACACAGGACTTCTCCATGAAAGAAGACCAGTGGAAGGACCTGGCACCGTCAGTGGCTCTTAGGGTTTTTGGTCTTCATCCCTTTGTTCAGCTTTAAGGGTTGTGTGATTCCTAAGAGTCAGGTTTCTCTCACAGTTGTTGTTTATATATATTATGCCAAACTATGCTTGTATAAGAAATTAAAATTGAGACTTTTAATTAAAAACACAATTACCAACTATTGCTAACACATATACATGGCCATACTTTCTAAATTAAATGAACAAAAATTACTGACAAGCATTATTACATTTTTGCAAATCTCCTTACTGTGTGATTCACTGTTAAGATTTCTGATTTTTCATATCTCTTGTGCTTTTTCTCTGTTGGGATGTATTATTCTGGTTGAAAGACATAAAGAAAAATCTGTTCCCACACAGCTATGAAGTGGGAACAAGAGCCTTAAGCAGCCACCAAAGATCACAGTGGGGAATGTTCTTTGCTATTTCACCCAAACTTGCTAAGAGGTTACTTGTCCAAGGTCACTTACATATCAAAGTTGAAGCCGTGTTAATGAAACTCAAACTTTTATTTTCTAAAATCCTATTGCCTTGCTCTGCATTTTAAGACCTCTTATCTTTGCATGATTTTTTAAGTAACATTTTGCAATGGTCATTCATTGGGAATGGTAAGTTCAGTGAGACATGTACATCTTTCAAATGTTGACATAGTTCATAATACAACATGAAAATTCATTAGCTAAAACCACCACCAATCCCATGCAAAAGTCCTCAAGTACTGAGAAACTGGTGACCTCATTCTGTGGGCCACATGTTTTCCCAAAGTCTATTTTTCATTGATAACCTTGCAATTTTATCAACAACAGCAACAACAAATAATAATAATAATAATAACAACAATAATAGTAAATCAGTTATTTTTCTTGACAGATTCACTTCATTTACTTTTGAAAAAATGATCCTCACTATACAGTATCGCATAATCAGAGCTTCTGAACCATTCTTTGACAAAAAATGTTCCAGAAAGTGGTTTGTTCAGCTTGCAACAGCATCATATCACATCAGCTGGACTCTAGGTATGTCTACTGACAGCAAATATGTTTTATGTCCACCTCCAATTCCATAATCTTAACTTTTAGAAAGTGTACTCAAAATAAAAATGTAAATAAAATTAACACATTTACTGACTCATCAAGGCTATTCTTAGGTAAAATTGAATTTTTTTTTTAATGTGAGCCAGTGCAGTTGAAAAGCAGTGGTTACCTTGAATGATAGTTGGAGGTGCTTGCCTTGCATTTTGCTAAGACAGCAGAAGCCTGACCCACATTAATTTTCATACTTACTGTAAAACTGCAAATAGCCAGCATGCAAAAAGACAAAGATTATCTTAGAATTATTATGAAAATGGTGCAAGCTTACAGATACCTGAAAAGGCTTTTCCTGACCTTCAGGACTCTGCAGATGCTTTCAAAGGCTCTTCCTGATTCCTAGCTTTGTGGGCTGTGGGCTATTGGTATAGAGGGTAGGAAGAGAACATGTTGGGCATTTAGGGGAAAGACCTTATAGGGACAGATGCTAAGTATAAGCCAAAGGTTGTATATAACATGGTTAAAGTATGGAGAACAGCTGTGGAGTTCCCAGATGCCCACTATACCAAGTTCAGTATTGGACCACCCATGGTGAGGTTGGCGGCCTCGTCTGGCAGTTCTTCTGATGGCAGCTTCTGTGCTTAGCATACTAAACATACCAATATCTACTTCTCTGGGTAGGATTTAAAAAAAGACTGAGCACGAAGTGGCAGCAAAGAACTGTATTCCTAGCTCAAAACAGAGATTTGAAGAAATCTTGCAAGACAAAGGGTCTCTTGAAGAGCCAGGTTGTAATGTGAACACATGGGCTTCAGAGTTGGGTGTTAAGGTCCTTCTTGCAGAGGGAGGACCAGAGGAGCAGAAAAAGACAGATCTGCAGTAATTACAACTAACTTGGAGATGCTGAGTGATGCTTGCTATTTTGTGCTTTCCTAGCAGTGTTCAGGTTGCCTCCTAGGAATCTATTAGCATTTACATTACAAATCTCATTTTTACAGAGGTCAGAAGTCAAAGTGAAATTCACTTGTGATGGAGACTTCTGGCCTTCCTTTTGGCCTGTGTCATGAACAGAATGCTTCTTTGGGTTATTTCAGTTGTCCAAATATTGTGGGATTACCTGACAATGAATCAGCTGTATGTAGTATTTTTCTTCTATTTATCAGTGATCATCTTGAAACATGTTAGGTTTCCTTGCATGAGGGTGGAATCCTGTATAATACACAGATCACTGATAAGGAGATAGTACTGGGAAACAGGTTAATAAGAAAGATTATTACTAGCCATTCATCTTTCCACCTCCAAGGCAAAGACTATCTTCCTGAGAGATAGCAGTTCATGCCCTTGCAAAACTACAGGGGTGGTTTACCCACCAAGATGCTTGCCATCTGGATGGAAACTTGTGGTAGAAAGTCATCCTGAACTTCAGATTTCAGTCGTACTTTCTGATTCCCACCATTTTCTTAAGTTTCAGTCTATTTTCTAGATGTTTCATATGGGCCAAAACTCATTTTGGAGGTGAAGTTAGCATTTGGCAGTGTTTTCTGTCAAAGCCTTTTGCAAATGGAATTACTGTGCTGTGGGGATGGGTGAAGGATGTGATCTTTGGTTTATTGAATACGAAACACAGTGAACAACGTGTGCACTCCTGAAAGAAGAAGCAGAAGCAGCCTGAGCCAGAGCTTTCACTGTCTTGCCCTTCTTCCATCTGTGAAGCCGTCGTTTTGAAAGGAAGACGAGTAGGGAGCTAATGACAAGAGTTTAGAATTTCCAAAATGACACAAAAGTGGTGTCATTGTCTCTTCACTCTCATATAGTTAAAAAAAAAACAGCAGCCACCAAACAAAGAAAATCCCAAGCTCGAATAAATATGGTCTATGTAGGGGTCATGGGAAGAAAGGATATGTTTTTGCTTCCAATGAAGACCATAACTCTCTTGTATTTCTAATATCGAAGCCTTTGTTTTTAAAGGTGTGAAACCTTTCCATGCTTTGTCCATTCCAAGTTGAAATGTGGACCCCAAAGCATCATACTTCATAGTCTTATTATTAATAGTACTCTCATTAATGCAAATGTTGACACATTATCTGCCTGGTCATTTCCACTAAGGAACCACACAAATAATATTTGGCATCTTATTCACTCAGCTACTGCAGTGTGTGTTTTCCACTGTTCTTTACGTCTTGACTGCATGTTGGAATGAGGCATTATTTTGGCCTAGTTCTGAATCTTTTAATATGCAAACTTGAATCAACATCAAAGAACAAATCAGCTAGCCTGATTTTCCACACTACGGACTTCCGCATTCCCACTAAATATTATCACGTTGATTACTCCTATGTTTAAGATTCAATGGTGTCCTGCTGAGTTTTTCTAGTTTTCTTTTTGTCCATTAATACACAATACAGCCTTGTATGCTCTTTTTATTTTACATCATTCTCATAGAAGTGCAGATTTTTGCTTCTAAAGCACATCATTTATTAAATGTGTAATTTTAAATATCATCAAGAGTTTCCTAGGATCATGTTATGAATGACACTTAATTATTTTAAGCCACTGTTTGTTATGTAATTGAACAAGGCGCCGTGTGAGTCTTAACATTGGGATTTCCTTCATGAGCTGGAATAGAACTGTGTTAGAATAAACTTGCTGTCAATTCTGCAGGACTCTAATCTGAATCAGTGTCTTGAGAGCTATACTTTACTGTAGAATGCACATGTCCTGTCTCATAAGAAAGGCATCATAGAGAGGGCTTGCTAATTGATTTTTCCTTAAGAACAATCTGTTTCTCTTTCAGTTTATTTTAGGACACGGTGGCCTTTGTCATTTTCCCAATATTTGGACCTGGCTGCCTTAATAAATGCATGTATCAAATGTTGCTCTCTCCCTGTCTGATAGGCGAACAGGGCTGAGCAGAAGAAGGTCACAGTGATGTTAAATTTGCTGCTGAGCAAAGGATCAAAGTGTAAATGGAATCCTGAAAGCTTGGAACTGTGAGTGTGCCTGTGTAAATAATCTATTAATTATTGACAGTGAAGGGACTAAAAATTCCTATTTAGATATGACATCCTCATTTTCATACCAGCTGAACTATTTCTGGCATTTTTAAAATTAAAGGTTTTTTGGTTGTTTTTTTTTTTAACTGTAGATAGTAAATATTTCAATTTACAGTAAACCTCTGCTTGTGATTTCTCCTTCTTGTGACATTTTTGTTTGATTTCTGCATAGCAAGGTATTGGTGGCAACAGAAGGAAAGAGGAAATTCAAGGATAAGAAATTGGACAATGGTGTGATGATTGGCTACATTTAAAAAAAAATTCTGGGCCTCCACAAAAGAGAAAGAAACTCCAGGAGAAAAAGAAAGTAAACAATCTAAACGTGTTAGCTGTTTGCAGAAGCCAATGCCACTCAAGGGGCTGACGTTTCTGAACCATTCGGCTGTCATGTGGTAGGTGGTACATAACTGTCACCATCACTTTAATATTTTGAAATACACCCAAGAAAATGACAAGGCATAGGTGAACCATCTCAGTGTTCTTGCTGCAGTTTTTGAAATCATAAGATGGACAATGACTTAGAACCTTCATATATTCAGTTGCACAAGTTTCTTTTGATATTTTGGTTATTTTCTGAGTTGGCTTTTTGTTTAATTAAAACCGATACTCTGCTCATCATCGTTTAGCTGCAAAGAGTATAAATTTAGCTATAAAAAAAGGGTTGGTGCCATTGCAGAACATTTGGGGACTTCTAAGGCGCAGCGGGTTGGTGCCCCTCCATGTGGGGAGCAGCTTTTATTAACAGCAGACTTCCATTGACGAGGTGACATGCAGACCTCCGGTAACTATAAAGGCCTTCTTGTCTGGGTTTCTCAACAAACTAAAAGGTTGGACAGGTCCCCTGAAGTTAAGAACCCCTTTTTGTACATTTGGGTCAAGTTTGAAGCCCAAATGGGCCAATTTATGTTTTCAGGTTAGTTTTTGCTTTGAGTTGAGGAGATGTGTTTGAACCTTCCATTCAACAATCAAACTCAGGGGGTGTGAATAACAGTGCACTTCGAGCAGGAGCCTCTGCACACCCACACCGCTGTGTCTCCTACTGCTGGCCTGCTGCTCTGAACTGGCCTTGAAGGACTCGACACCAGGGGGAGGTCTTTTATGTTACTCGAGCTTTGATTTCACACTCTGGGCAACTGATCATTTATGATAAACTGGAGCCTTTGGAGGTGAGCAATGTCATGGCGACTGCCAAGATTTGAAATGACATGACATAGATGAATTTTTACAATGGAAACATACATGGACTAGATCATTTTAAAAAGAAATGTTTCAGAGGAAATGTAAAGATAGAGAAATGCACCCATGGAGAATGTTTAAATGTAAAGATTCAGTTCAAAGGTTTGTTGAAAAGAAAGCAGGAAAGGTAAAGTAAGAGGCTACTCTTTCAGAGAATGTGAAAACTACAAACCATTATTTTATTATTGGTGGAGACACATAGTAGGAGTGAGTCATAGTATTTTGTCTTTAATTTGGAGAGAGATTTTTTTCTTCCTCAGTGAGTTGCTGTGTGTTGGGTGTTCTACAACAATGGCACCAGAAATGGATGAGATACAGACCCATCATTTTTCCTGGTATTATCAAGTTACAGCCCTCCTGGAACACGGAATGCGTATTCTGCCCAGCAGAGGGCACTAGTAACTAGTGCACACCAGTCACCACATCATGGCATTTCCCATAGGCAGAATAGCCATGTTTTTAATATCATACAAACCCCACAGTAGTTAGAAGCATCAGTCATTTCTTGTAGCTGTTATCACAATATAATCTCTTTCCCCTACCTAAGCATAAATTTCCAATTCTACCAGTTTATAAATATAACAGTATCTGATTCAAAAGACCCTCTCCATGTCTAGAACAGGTCTTGTAAAACAAACTCACATGGATCTTAGCACACTAATGAGGAAGATGAACTTTACTGACATTCCAATCACTTACTTAGGACTCTAAAGACAGCAATCCTAAATGCGGAGCCTTTGGTAGATCAGAGAGGGACATCAGAATGGTCCAGTCACAGGCCTCAGTTACCAGGTACTAGTCTTGTACTGAAGAGACCTGATCAAGTTGGAAAAGTTGGTTTCATAGGTGTACCAACAGAATTTTATTTAGCTATAACTTTACAGACTTAAATATCCTGTAATTAACCATTGTATACATACTCAGATTGTTACATTATTTGATGGCCTTTTTGTTTCTTGGAGCATAATTCATTGGAGACTAACAAAATATTTCAAATATATTATTCCAATCTTTAACTGAAGGGAACTGGATCTCTGGAATCCTTTAACTTTGGTGGTGGTGGTGATGGTGATGAGGATGATAATGATGATGATGATGACGATGATGATGTGTATGGTTGGTTATATGCATGTGCATACACTAGTGTACTCATTAGTGAGGGCACATATTGAGACTAGAAACTGACATCAGGATGTCTCTCTCTACCTTAGTTTTTTGAGAATGGATGTCTCATTGAATGTGGAGCTCATTTCAAGTAGACTCTCTTGTCAGTGAGCACCCAGTAGCTGCCTGCCTCTACACCCAACCAACTAATCAACAACTCAACAACTACAACAACACTAAACTAACCAAACCCCACTTCATGAGAAGGTGCAGAGATTATTTAGCACTTAAGAGCACTTGCAGCTCTTGTAGTAGATCTGAGTTAGGTTCTCAGAACCCAAGTCAGCTACTCATAACTGCCTGTAACTCCAGTTCCTGGGGGAATCTAGCATCCTCTTCTGGTTTTGAAGGGTACCTTCCTCAGCTACACATACACACAGGCATATAACACACACATACATAAATTAAAATGGTAAAGTAAATCTTAAAAATAAAGTATGAATATAAGTTGAATATCATTAAAATGACACATTTTACTTTGAAACTTTCCTGTGTATGACTGCTACTGAGAAAAAAAAATAAAGTAAGGTTGTATTAGTTATTTTTCTTTAGCTGTGATAAAATACCATGACCAAAAGTGACTCACAAAAGAAAGAGTTTATTTTGGTGCATGGTTCCAGAGAGAGAGAGCCAATAATGGTGCGAGAGGAAGGGTAGCAGGAATCTGGAGCCAGAAGCTGATAGATCACATCTCCACTGCACACTGGAATCAGAAAGAGCAAGCAGGAAGTGGAAAAGGCTATAAATTTGAAAGGATGGCCTTATTAGTGTATTTCCTCCAACAAAATATATGTCCTAAAGGTTTTATAACTCACACAAACAGCACCAGCAACTGGGGACCAAGTGTTTGAATACATAAGCCAATGGAGGACATTTCTTATTCAAGACACCTCAATGACATTAGTCAGTCAATCAAAGTTATTGACTATTTTCTTTATCATGTGTTGATGGATAGTGTTCATTCTGGTCTCCATTATGATCACACCAAGATAAGTGTAGAATAAGTGGTATTCTGAGACATGAAAAAGCTATGGGAAGATGGATTGATGCTGTTTGAAGGGGTTGTGCCAGGGTGTCTACATTTTTAATATTCCTTTATTGTCATAGAGGGGAGAAGTTTGTTATATTTGGCTTTCACTAGAGTTTACTTCAGAGTTGGTTAGTATGGCTTCTGCTTCTGGGGCTGACATCTCTTTTCTTTTTAGTATCTGGTACACATGGGGCGAGATGCTATGGGGTTTCAGCATCATGAGTGACACAGCCTACCTGCTCAATCTTCGTTAACCTTTGTAACAGCGCTGTGTGCTCCATCTCTTCTGTGATGACTCTGAGATTGCCTGACACAAGGCAGTGAAGACTGTAGACCCAAGGAGGGAAGGGATGAGGTGTGAGAGGCAGTGCAAGAGGTGAGCAAAGGGTGCGAGAACACGGGTAGTAACAGAAATATAATCAATACAAAAACATAGTATATGGTAGGGCTGGAGAGGTGGTTCAGTCATTAAAGGCTAGATTTACAGCTGAAAAGATAAGAGAAATATAGGGTAGAACTGTGTGATTATTATTAAACTGCCATTTAAAAATCCTGTTTCTCTGTATTTGTATCATTTTCTTTTAAAGTGAAGACAGTAGAGAAGAAACCCCCTGGATAAGATTTTTTTTTTTTTTAATTTTCTGCTCTTTGGCAGAAAATGTTAAGGCAGAGATTGGGCAGATCAAAATGCCTTGAATACAAAGAAAAGTATTATCCAACACTGCAAGAAGCTTCCATGCAGGTGGCTGCAGGGCACAATAGCATTCTCCAGACTGAACATCAACCACCATTTCAGCACAGTTATCCCCACAGAGTCTGTACTCCTCATCATCTCCATCTTTATGGGTAGAAGTTGGGTTCTGTAGTACCAGAGGTTGCCGCCACATTAAAAACTACACAGGATCTACCTAGCACAGGGCTCTGAAGAAGCAATGACAAAGTAAGTCTGGAGTATCAGATTGAACTGTTTCACTTCTAAGTATAAGCAAGATGGCTCCCATTGACCCTGCCTCTTTGGTTCAAGTAGAAGAATCAACAGGAATAAATCCAAACCATACAAAACCAATGGAAGAAGCCTGACTTAAGAGACAAGAACCCTCCCAGGTACCTGTGCGTTTGTGCACACCTCTTTGTACACAGTAGGAACTCAGCGAGCATCAGCTGATTTGATTTTAGGCTCAAAAATGAAATGAAAAGGGAACTCCCTCAGGCTAATTTGGCTTTGCTCCTTCTCTGGCATCTCTCTCTGTTTAGTTTAATTGAATTTGAACCAGACTCAACTGTTCTGGTTCAGAACAATGTCCAGGACCAAGAAAGATTTTCTGATCTATTGGCCTGCACCACATCAGCATAGAGGGAGGAAGACACAACCACGGATGCCTCCTGTTGTTCCTATATTTTGGCCCTCTCTGTAATCAGCCAGCCAATTAATCCATACTTTTTGATCCCTGTCATGGAGATACTCCACATAGTTATTTCCAAATCTGTAAGAAGCTGTATATTTTGTCAAGATACTTGCAATATATATGGAGGAACATATGAAGTATGTGTGTCAAAGGTTGGCTACTAATTTTAAGGCACTACATAGGCATCAAATCAACCCCAGTATATTGTCTCTATGTGGGAGTGGAGGGTGTTAATTTCACCAATAGATATAGATGATCTGGTCTTTAGAAGATAAACTTGGCAAAATAAAGAAAATATTAACTTGGATGGAGAGATTCTGTTGGAATTTCTCAGGTGTCTGTAGCCATACCACCTGCAGCATAGGAACCTGCTCTGCCCTAGAGGAGTACTAGAGCTTGGAAAACTGTAGGCTGGTGTTTAGGGCTATAAAGTGGGACAGTGCCTCAGAGAGTCAGCTTTGAGAGACAACCGGGAGTATCTCTAGGATGACTTAACTAAGATGCAAAGTTTAAGGGACTCCATACTAACAAGAATCAGTCAATATACAATTGACCATTATGGCCAGCACAGATTCCTACACGCTGCATGGTCCACTTTGTGATATACTTTATATTGTCACTATACTTAATTACATTTGCCTGTAAGTCTCGTAAGGAGTACAGGCTTCATGGACTTGGAAGTAACAATTCAATTTGTTGTTTCTTTGCACAGAGTCTCTGAGCTCAAGGAAGAGGAGTGTGGCTGTTAACACCAGAAGAGCAGATGAGATATGTGAGGAGGATATTTCAGAGGGGAAGGCCAGAGATAGGGTCTAGAGGATTACCCATGAAGGACACTTAAGCACACTCCTGACTGCAGCCACTGATGACACGTTAGTAAAGGAGAATATACTGAATGACAGCATCTGCCCCATAGGGTTTTGTGAATTAGATACAAAGCCTTGGGCAATTGTTGGACAGATAGCAGATTCCCAGTCTTGTCATTAAGACTGTAAAATTCCTGTGTTAGTTCCCATCATATTCTCTCTAGATATTTTTCTGTAACCATGAGGCTATCCTGCTGCAGGTAGACCCTCTTAGATATTTAAAATCCCTTTGGTGAATGTGTAGGTCTCTGGAAGTTTATCTTTCATTTCCATAGTCAGAACTCACCTGCTGTATTCTGAGCTGCACTGTCTTCACCATGGGTATTTGCATTTTAGCTAGACAATTGCATGAGAGAGAAGGGTCCTATTGCTGAGGTCTTGAGGAACAGCAATAGTTTCACAGAGCTCTTCTCTCCATGGCCTCTCCGAGATACTCCAGCATGCAGTTTCCTGTTAGTGCAATGCCTTTGAAAGCAGGAGAGTGGAGAGAGGAATCAGGATAATGGAGAATTATGCGCGAGAGATGAGCAGTGCAAGGATGCTGTCAAGTGATTTCCACAGAAAGCAAGAACTGATTAAAAGAGAGAAGCAAACCAATGTGGGGTCACCTGGAGCCTAGAGATACATTTCATAACATTTCTTCATTTCATAAAGTTTCTATCCTTCTCCCCCTATGGAAGAAATTTGCCCAATAAAACATAAACCACTAATACCGTGCTGTAGGCAGAACATGGTTCTCTGAGCCAATGCAGTCTGGTTTCAGGGAAACTAACAACATTATTGATTTTAGGCAGGCTTATTAGAATCAGCATTACATGCCCTCTTCCTCTGGCAGATTGTATTTGGACTTCATTATGAAATCTCATTACATTAAGAGGAGACAGCAACGAGTTCTGTAAATAAAAAATTTCCAAAGATGGATCTGTTCAAATTAGTATATCTGTGAAACCTGCTTTGGGTATCAATCTATTAAGGAACTGAATCATGTATTTTCTTGAATCTACCTTTTTTTTTAAGTTGGAAATATTCATCCATTCTCACAGCATATAGGAAAGCTTCAGCTGTTTTTCTGTTAGCAACCCCCAAGGAACATATTGCTCCCAAACCTGGGTGAGCCATCACATCACATAATAAGTTCAGACAGCTTGAAGGGATGAGCACGGGCTTTTTCCTTTGCCATAGAGCCCCAGAACATGATAGACTCACAGACTCTGAACTAAGAGCTATGAAAATGGAGTTAAGTCGACAGGAGCCTTGCCTGGAATCTTAGCAATGAAATACGAAAACCAAGAAATCTCCTTCCACTTCTGCGGCAGTATGTGGCATATCGCTTGGATTAGGAGGCTTAAGTGAATTGATAAAATTGATGGAAATGAACTGATAGAGGAAATTACTTTTCCAAAACAAACAGTTACAATATGTACTTTTCTCTTAGACGCTCAGTCCTGTGTCTGTTTGTTCAGTATCAGCAGGCACAGCCTTGTCAATACTGGGGGAAATGATGGAAACTAAGTTTAGTGCTTTCTTTCAAAATTGTAACCACAAACCCCAAATCAAAATGCACAGTGTGGCTTTCATGGATGGAGGAGAAGTTCTAGGGTTTCCACTGGAAAAGCAGGGAATAGTGAGGAGCTGGGAGGTGGGTCCTGGAGAAACACTGGAGTAAAACTCTGGTCTGTGTTTTCTTGCTGTGTTGAACATCCTGTCCCAGCATAATCTGCCCTCTTTTTGTCCTGTAGTGGTCCACTACCTCATTCCCATTTACAACTTAGGAGGCGTCTAGTAAGAATATTGGTCTGAGCTTTTGGATTAGACATGGAAAAAAAGACCGAAGCTTTCCACTGCTCAGCGGAATGGTACACTGTAGAAAGAACCAGAGAAATAGGGCAGAATCCATCGGTTCTCAACTACTCTGGTAAAGGGTCATAGTCACAGTAATGCATTTCTCTCACCTTTTCTAGGGTGGCTTTCCTCACCCACCACAGATAACTCTGTACCACCACTGTACCAGTACAGTGAGGATAGAAAACCACATACAACCCATGCTTTAGCAATGCATTATCTTCCTATTCTCCGACTGATCTGAGCACTCTTTGTGATTTCTTTCTCTTCTGAAATCTAGGAGTTTCCAGTTAGCTTGGTATTTGACTCCTCTGCGTTATAGAATTGAATTTCAGCTACCTGTTAATCTTTCTGGCCCCTCCCCGGGCTGTCCCTATAGCCATTGCTCAAGCACCATGCAGACTGGACTGGGTTCTGAAGCCTGGGATTGTCCCAGGGATGTGCACTTGGGAACATTTATGTGGAACTATTATTTTATTCTCTTCATTGAATTTATCATTGCCTTTCCATGCAAGAAACCCCTTCAAGTACTAGTTTTAGAGTTATAGATGGGGTTATTTTTCTACGTTTCTACACAAGAAGATGATTGTGTTGGACACTGATCAAGACTCCTCTGGAGCACACTATACAGTTCCGAATGCAGGACACCACATATGACTACAGACCCCTTGGATGGCAAAGGACATTAAGCCACTTAAGATATATTTATTTATTATATAAATGTTTCTCATATTCTAAGTGCCAGTAACTTTTGAGGTTCTGGTAGAACAGTGACAAGGGTTAAATAGGACCCAGAAACTCTCTGTCTGAAGGACCTTGCATTCTGCTAAGCAAAATAAGAAAGGAGTATTGACAAGTGTATAGAATAGGCAAGGACCCTCAAGACTGTACCAATCAGAACAAAAGCAACTCCAGGAAAGGAAGATGGGATTTGATGACTGCAGATTCAGACTCAAGCCCTGCATTTTTATTGGAAGGTGCTTCACAAATTAGAGCTAGAGCCAACAGTGTAAGATTAAGGGGAAAGATCCTGTCTAGTGTACAAAAGAAGTTTCCAACAAAGAGAGCCTCAATCCATCCAAACATAACACACTTTTGATACTGCAAATCTTTATAGTAAGTCCAGTTAACCATCTGGCAGAGAGCATACAGGGCATTTCTACTTCTAGAAGACAACCTGGAGGTAGTCTAAAAGGCAGGAGTTGCACTACCACACTAAACATTTGTCAAGAAAATGCCCCAAAGACTTGCCCCCATTCTGATAGAGGCATTTTCTCACTTGGAGTTTCCTCTTCTCAAATGATTCTAGCTTGCATCAAGTAGGCATAAAACTGGCCAGCACTATTAGCTATCATAGAAATACAAACCAAGCCATGAGATACCACATCATACTTGCTAGGATCAGGAGAAAAAAAACAAAAACAAAAACAAATGCTGATGAGGATGTGGAGAAATTAGAAATTTTGCACAGCAATGGTGGGAAGAAATTGATGCTATAGTATCGGGGAGAAGTCTGACTGTTTCTTAACGTATGGGATGTACAATTACCACATATCCAGTATCCATAACTGCACACAAATGCAAAAGAAATAAAAGCATATCCGTGGAGAAACTTGTACACAAATGCTACTAGCAGCATTATTGACCATAAGCAAAGGGTGGTGGTAAGGTTAAACAACCCAGTGTCTGTCAATGGCCAGATAAATAAAATGAATGTAATATGTCTATAGAAATAGAAATAAATGATACATTGGTTCATGCTATTACATAGATGAAGCTTGAAAACATCATGAGATATGGTAGTCACTGCAGAAAGTGATACATTATTCTAATCATATATAATACAGAATAGAAGGATGTAGAAGGCTAACTATAGATTAGAGATTGCTTAGGGGTTGGGGATAGGAGCTGGGATAAAAGAGCAATTATTAAAGGCAACAGAGCTCCTGATTAAGGTGAGGGAAATAACCTAAAATTTTGACAATTATTGCATATATCTGCAGATATAGTAAGCTATTGTATTTACACATAAGCCATTACTTTACACATTAGAGTTTCAGATGGACTATAGCATAGTACATCTCTTTTTAAAAGGAATACTTGAAAATAGTCTCAAATGATTTGATAGCTAGTTTTAATTGTCACCTTGACTCAACCTAGCCTCACCCAGGAAGAAAGTATTAACAGAAAATTGCCCTCATTCAGTTGGTCTGAGGACATGTTTGTGGGGGATTATTTTTATTAAGTTAGTTGATTTAATAGTTGATATGCTCATCATGAGAAGTACCATTCCCTAGGCAGAGGGTCTTGAGCTGTGGAACAGTGGAAAAACTGAGTCAAGAGCAAGCGAGTGAGTGAGCAAGCGAGCAAGCAAGCATGCATTAATTCCTCTCTGCTCCTGACTGTGGATGTGATGTTATTACCTCTTGGAAGTTCCTGCCTTGACTTCTCCACAATGATGGATTATAACCTAGAATTGTGAGCTAAAATATACTACTTTCTCCCCTAAGTTGCTTTTTGGTTGGGATATTTTGTCACAGCAACAGAAATGAAGCCAAAACAAATCAAATGCTTGGTCTTTGAGGGATAGCTTAAGGACACCCTAAATGGCAGCACTGGCTTTAATAAAATGATCAAGTCTTTTTAAGACTTACATGGGTCTTTTATGCCTTGCTTTCTGCAAGAAAGCCAGCCACTGGCAGAATTGGCTTAAAGAGAATTCCTATTTTTTTTTTTTTTTTTTTTTTTGGTGCTCTCTATGTCTTCCATCCTAGGTTCTCACCTTTACTGTACCTCTAAGGTGGAGAAGTGACCTGGAAATTAGCTGCTACAATATATTTTTGTAATTTATAAGGAACCAAATATTAAAGAATTTCAACACTTGATCATCTCTTGTTCCATTACATAATCAACTTGGCTCTTTTCTGGGAGTCGGTTCCATTACACGTGCTTTCACCTATCTTTTTCATGGTAAGGAATAAATCATTACAGTCCATTTTCAGTATGAGATGTGTTTGGTGCTCACCAGAGAATAAGCAAAAGGCATTAACTTCCTGTTTTCCCTAGCTGGCAGCTAGTGCTTGACTGTTTAAGCCAGTGGTTCTGAACCTGTGGGTCCAACCCCAACAGGGGTCACATATCAGTTATCCTGTGTATCAGATATTTACATTATGATTCGTAACAGTAGCAAAACTACAGTTATAAAGAAGCAATGAAATTAATTTTATGGTTGGGGGTCACCACAACATGAGGAATTGCATTAAAGGGTTTGCAGCATTAGGAAGGTTGAGAACCACTGCTCTAAACACTCTGGGTTCATTCCAGGGTTAAACAGTTGCAGGCAGTTTGTTATGGGACTGAGCCCATGTATCGGAAGAGGAGGGAATCTTGAGTGTCAGGATCATCATTGGGTAAGGCTTCATCTCTCAGACAAATAGGATGGGGAATTTAGGGATGAGGCAATACTAGATGCCAGAGAGATTGTACCCACCTGCAGGACTCGGGCAATGAGAGCTAATAGGAGTAGAGAACTAAAATTAGAGAAACAAATAAACAAACCAACCTCAAACCTGTTTGGTGCCAACTTGGTGCGGCAGAGGTTTTTGCCTTTCCCTAGCCTGATGACCTTCTTCTGTGCAACTGAGAATAAATGTTCCTGATTTTTGCTACTCCAGGACTGCAGCATTTGCTCTGGAGTGAGGAAGATCTTGTTTCTCACAGACATGGCTGTTTTTAGGGTAAAGGAAATAAGAGATTAGAGAGACTCATTTGCTGCACATCACACTATTTTGGTAACTAACAGAGCTGGGATTTGAATCGGTAGCTTTCAAACATCAAAGTCTTTTTTTTTTTTTTCCCTCCCGAACTACCTTTGAAGAAAATTGTTCAGGGTTACAGCTTTTTCTGTCCCCTTACTGCCAACAAGTTAAAAATAAGCTACAGAGAGGCTAGCATGCTGGTTGGGAAGTCCCTCCAAAAGTTTTCAAAAGTGCAATCTTTGGTTGAGACTTCTTACTGCTGTTCCCAAAACACTTGCTGTGTTAGAAAACCTTCAGAACCACACACTTCTCTCCTGCTAGCTGGCTGGATTCAGATAGATGCTCTCTCCCAAAGAGCTCACCCTACGCAAATTGCTAGTGGTTGAACTGCCAACAAATCAAGAGCTGCAGGTGTGATGTCAGAGCAGGCAGGCTCATGTTCATAGTCTCTCTGGCTGATGAAATATTTAAACTGTGCTGATAGCCTCAGATGGCATGTAAGATGCCAAATGCATCACCCCCCCCCCGCCCCATTGTGTCTCTTGCCACCAGGAACCACAGGCTGCTGCTGTGCCTGGCCTCTACTTCGCTCCCATGTTTAAGCTTAAAAAAAAAAAATGATGTTTTCCCCCAATAGTTTTAATCAAAAGCAGCCCATCAGAGAAAGAGAGAGAGAGACAGAGACAGAGAGAGAGACAGAGAGAGAGAGAAAGAAAGGAAGAAAGAAGGGATGAAAGAAAAGAAAAGAAAAGAAAAGAAAAGGAAAGAAAAGAAAAGGAAGAAAAAGAGAGAAAAGCCATTGTCACTATATTTGGCTTGCCAAGGACACACAATTAGTCAGAACTTTTGGAGGAAGAATATGGAGTGTTCTCTGCCTGTTGACTTTTAATTAAAATTGTAAGAACAGCAGAGCAATAGGAAAGAAAACCTGTTGCAGTTTTGTTAGCCCTGTAGCTGGTGTGTGGTGGGAGAGCAAGGACCTCTTTGCAAGCATAGGTGAGCAGGTCACCCAGAATGCAGCTTTTACACCCAAGATAATTGATGGAGACATTCTCATTTTGACCTGATCCCATGGAAACCTGACAAACAAACCCAAAACACTTGTCAGGGAGCTGTGCTAACACAGGTAAGGTTAATAGGTGTGAGGGACTAGACTTTCCTTAATATTAATCAAAAATAATTTAAGCCTTAACATAATACCCCTGGCTCCTTAATTTTAAAGGTAAAAATCAGAATGCTTCCTTCAATGCCGTTAATGGGGTCAGTCCCTGGGTCTGAGCTGGCTGCCATGTCTCAGTCCCGTGGAATTCTAAAAACCATCATCATTTGTTTCTAAACAGATCAAGAGCTATTTACCATCTCAGTGTTTTGTGCACAGCTGGGTGTCTGGCAAATGTCCAATATCCATTAACATTTAGAAATTAGTCCCATAATGCATCTTTTCTAGGGCTGGAGTGTACACACAGTGACACGTGTTGGGAACCAATTACACTTGCACCACCATTAGTCTGGCTGCATTCAACTTCCCAGTAAATGCAGGCTAATTTAGTTTCCAGAATGGTGTGTCTGAATTCATGCAATAACCTCAGAGAAGATGGAGTATCTGAAGATGGATAGTGCAGCCACTGCTTGACCAGGAGTATGAGTTCTCCTGCAGAAGCACCAGGGCACATTGTACAACCATGCTTTGAGTTTCTGTACAGTTCCTCCTAATTCATCGTTTCTAGTCAGGGTGAGACTAGAGGGCAGGCAGTAACATATCTCAATAACAATCTATAACACTGCTTTGTAAGTCAGCTAATAACTTCATGTGAGTCTATTCCCTCTCACTCTTGGAGTGGGTGCTTTATTTCCTTCACCCAGACAGTGAATACATGCTGTCCTCCGAGTAGAAAACTCTTTGGGGGTATCTTATTCCAATACTGCCCAAGCTGAACACAGTAAACACTGTAATTCATGTTGAGGTAAAAGGTTGAAAACAGAGAGGAAGGTTCAAGACTAGAGAGAAACCTGGTCTAGTGCTTACCTAGCAGCAAGAAGTCCCAGATTCAAGCTCCAGTGTCACATAAACTGGGGAATACTAGTGCATCCATCATTCCAGAGTTCAGGAGGTGGAGGCAGGAGGATCAGAAGTTCAAGAGCATCCTCAGTTACATAGTGAGTTGGAGGCCAGACTGTAGGATACACGGGACTTTGTCTTAGCACAAAAACAAAACAATAAGCAAGCAAGCTACAAAACAGATCATGAAGAACACTTTTTATTTTTATTTATTATTTTTTTTTATGCAGAATTGTTCTTTAAGCTTTTACTTCCAGGGAAATCCCTCTACTAATACCCAGGGTGATGTGAAGAGTCAGATCCGTCCTAGGAAGACAAAGAGGATGATGTGCTCCCTCCTTGCCAGGTGACCATTTGGTTTACTGACATAGGATAGAAATGGGAAGCTCTGCTCTAGCTCATGAGTCCAGAGCACATACTGTACAAGCTTATCTTTGCTCACTTCTTCTATGTCATGCTGCTTAATAAAGCTAAATTGCTCATGTAAACAGAACACTGTGCCATGGCTTTTAGGATTCAGAGGTGGTTTAAAAATATAATTTTTCACTAACATTCAACAGAACAATTTAGGAATAGCTTACAGAAAATTGCAGGAAAGCAGTCATTTTGCAAATGTGCACAAACCAATTCAGCAATTTACAAGTTCGAGATTTTGGGTGGTGCTTCAGGATGTAGAGCAAGCTCAAAAAAAAAAAAAAAACCCCTCTGAAGGGAGATTTTCCAAGCTTCAGGCCATGCTGGGAACATTATTATGTTATCTTTCCAGTCTGTTTTAATGTTTCATGGCCCTTTTGGAAGTTTTAACTGTTAGGTTAAAATTTCTATTAACTGAATTGATTTAAATTAGAATTGATCCCAGGAAATGTCATAACTACTATAATTTAAGAGTAATTTTGTGGGTGGGAGGGGAAACTGCGGTAGGGATATAAAATAAACAAATAATAAAAAAAATAAAAACGAAAGAGCCAGAGATGAAATTCAGTGACAGAAAATGTGCCTTGTAATAAATAATTACATAAATAAGGACCCCCCCCCAAGACTTATTGAAAAAAAAAAAAAAGCCCATGAGAAAAGAGTTGATAGCCTCTTCACAATAGATAATCAGATGGCCACATGAAGAGAACTCTCCTTTGTTTACCATTAAGGAAAGGGTAGTGGTAACATTGTAAAAAACTAACAAGATCAGTGGAGCTACTTAGACTATGTAAGTCCCTGCTAGGAGTGTAATGGATACAGTGTTTCCAGAAAGAGGGGGCCCTCTACATATAACACAACCATTCCACTATATGTCATAGAAATATGACAACTGTGGCAGTTTGAATGAGAAATGTCTCCCATAGGCTAATGTATTTGGACACTTGGTCTCTAGTTTGGAGCACTGTTTGGGGGAGGCAGACCTTTAGAAGGTGGAGCTTTGCCGAAGCAGTTTACAGCCAGCTGCATTCCACTTGGAGATCTCTCCCTGCTTTGCTACTTGGGGTTGAAGACGTGATCTCTCAGCTTCCCGCTCCACTCCTCCTGCCTTCCCTGCACCTTTTCACACCCACGTAACAGACTCATCATTCTGGAAGCATAAGACAAAATAAACCTTTCTTCTATGAAAAAAGGAGTAATTCTGTGGGTATTGGAGGCATGTATTATATTCTTTTCAGTGTGCTCCTAATTTTGTTAAGACTATATTTTGCTGTTAATTGTTTTGAGTTGGAGATGCTTTTAAACATTGTAAGACGTATAGCCACCTCATTAGGGCTTATCTGTGTTCTTACTAAATTAGGAATCTAGGGGTACCATCCTTTTTCTCTACTTTGATGAGTGTGAGTCATTGTTCCTTCTGATAGAGGGAGCTAGGCAGGCATGATAGGTGATAATTATACAGAAGAAAAATATGTTCATTGAGGAAAGTTTAACCATATCATATCAAACTTTGTATATCGTGTGTTTCTAGCTCATTTTGTCAACATAAGGATTAATCCAATGGATAAAGAATTAGATGAGGAGAGAGGTGACTTTGCTGAGATACTTCAATTTAATGGCTTGAGAGGTAAAGACTTTATCTGTAATAGTCATTTGGATATGTGCTCTGCTTAAAATAATCAGTTCAAAACAGGCTGGGGAGGAAGTGCATTTATCTTGTGTGTAAAATGCACTCAGGGTTATGATCTCATCTCACACACACACACACACACACACACACACACACACACGCACACACAAACCTTTACAACTGGAATCATGAACAAGAAATGTATTTCCTTCAACTTAATTATTTAGTTTCCTACTAAGAACTTGCTCTGCAGAGGTCAATTATCCTTCAAGGATATCCTGGAAGAAATGAACAATTAACTTGATTTTCTGTTGAATTTGGAGCGTCAAACTCAGTATGTGATCTATTAAAAAAAGGAGATAATTCCTCTTAAACCATGTCCTAATCTACATGGGAGCCTTACACTGCAGGTAAGAAATCAGCGAAGTAATCCAACCCACCACCATGGGGCCACGCTGAGCCTCAGATACACAACAGTCACGGCTTCCAAACATTCAAGGGAAAACCTCTCATGGGGAGCAGCAAAGAATTATGGAGCTCACTTCTCTTATAAAGAGGAAAGCCTTCTGAAAGGGAAATGGCATTTGATTTTTTTTCTTTTTCCAACTAAACAGAATTGCTCAAATCTGATTAAAGAGAAGCACGACAAACATTGTAATTTGGGGTAATCAGGAGAGTGTACAGTTTTATGGAGAGATGAAAGGCAAGGGAAAGATTTTCATAAGCCTCTGACTGTCCAGGAGGCTATTTATTACCTGGATCTACTCTAAGAAAAGCTTTCTTGCCCCAAGAAACAGAATTTAAAGTGGGGACTAAATTGAGTTAAGAAGCTTCCCATACAGAGCTTTACAGAAAAACACCAGGTTCACCTAGGCAATGACCCTGGGAAAGGAGGAAAATTCTCTCTCTCTCTCTCTCTGGGAATGTCTCTCTCTTTTTGAGTTATTTTAACATGGGAGTTGTAAATACAACATCTTTATTTCATTTTATTTTTTTAAATTTGAGGATGCTCATTTCAGCTGGCTGTATTTTCTTGGAAGTCAGGACGATGCTATAAGCCTAATAAAACCCTAATAAAACCAACGACCCTCAAGTCCTTTAATCACTCTCCTGTCACTACTTTTACATTTCCCCTGAGGAGGCATTCATTTGTTCTGTCTCAGTCCCCAGAAAGTCTGGCTTTCAAACACACAGACACACTGATACAGACACAGACATTGGGGGAAGGGGCACATGAAATGAGAATATGCAAAGGGTTAAAAAGTATACTAAAAAGTACATTACAGAAGGAAAACTTGCTATTTAAAATACAATCCCAGGCACATGGTTTACAGGCAGTGGCTGGTTTTCTTTACAAATGGAAGAAGAGTTTCATGAAAGCCATTGAGTGGGTGGCAGAAATGGGTCTCTTCATGCAGATGAGCGAAGCTGCTTGAATGGCTGCAACTTATGATACCAACGATAATTTGTAATAACACATAAAAAGAACACCTTGAATTCATTTAACCAGTTTCAATGAGATTTAAACACTTCTCACACATTTCCATTTCCTTTCACAGCCTTCTGGTGAGGCTGAGTGGGCAGATCTTATTTTTCTGTGTGCAGTTGAGAGATGGTCGTGATGAAGGTGAAAGGCTGAGAGTTTGTGGAGCAGTGTCTGGTGATGGGAGATTAGCTTATTCTGCCTGGACCTCTTTAAACATGCTCTCCTAATGCATTTTCCTTTAGACGTTTTCCTGTGCTTGGTTTCACATTGCTTCCTATCTGGCCTGAATTTGTGACAGGGTATGGGAGGTGCCAGGATGTTGAATTACTCTGAAAAACATAGTCTTTGATTTTGACTGCCTCCCCACCCGATATTCTACTTCTGCTGACAGCATTAGCATGACCTGGTAAAGCAGAACAACCAGACTAGCATCCAATGTGTCTAGAAGAGATTGTGTGGTCTGCCCACTAAATTTGGACCTGCCTCCAAAAATTTTCCACAATGTATACAGTAACTAATATTCTCAGAACAATGGTGATGGTCTGATAGTGAATGCTTTTTTGGTCAGGGGAGGGGAGACAGGGTCTTGTACATACCAAAATGGTCTCCATTTTGAACTTCTGATCCTCCTGCCTCTGTCTCCAGAATATTGGGATTTTCCAGTGTATACTACCACATGTGGTTTATGTGGTATTTGCCATTCAATCTGGGGCTTCATAGATGCTGGTTAGACACTCTATCAATAAAACCACACCTTCACCTCTAATGTAATCTTGACTTTATCATCTGTAAAATGAAGACAATATTGATAACCACCTACTTGTATAAATTGATTATTAAGTATGAACAAAAGAATACAAATCAAACATGGACATGGTGACAAGTGTGTTGTGACCACAGGGGAGCCTATCCCAAGCAACTTACACCTCTTTGAGCAAATGATATATTTCTGGGATATTTTTCCTCCTTATAATAAGCATCTTTGCCAAAGCATCCAAAGGCTCACTTTTCGTTATTCTTGTTAAATATATTTGAAATTATAGAATTATCTTTCTCCTCTATTTGTTTTTTTCTCTCTCTCTTCTCTCTCTCTCTCTCTCTCTCTCTCTCTCTCTCTGTGTGTGTGTGTGTGTGTGTGTATGCATGTGCATAGATGTGTTGAGGTGTGCATGTGCATTTGAATGTGGGGTGTACACATGCCCAGATGTCAACATTAAGTTTCTTTCTTCAGTTGCTTTATTTTTGAGGCAGTCTCTCATTGAACCCAAAGCTCACTGTATTGTCTAAACTTTCTGTCCAGCTGGCATAAAGGATCCTCCTGTCTCTGCTTCCTCAGTGCTGCCATTATAGGATAGCTCTACATCAGCATTTTTATTTGTTTATTATTATTATTTTTTTAATGTGAGTGCTAGGGTTCCAGACTCAAGTCTTCAGGCTTGGACAAAAAGCAGTTTACTGAATGAAGCATTGCTCTAGCCTTATTATAGATGTTTTGTTGTCCTTCTTCTTTGAAACATTGTCTTTCCAAGTACACCTGGCTGGCCTGATGCTCACTATGTAGACCACCCTGGCCTTAAATTTACACTGCCTGCCTCTGTCTTCTGAGTGTAGGGATTCAAGGCATGCACCACCATGCCCAGCACTTTATAGAGTTCTTACATTAGATTCATGGACTAGAACTTCTGAGGCATCATGTCTTTTGCCCTACTCCATGTGTTATTAACTTAGATCAAGCTATCTGTTTTCCCTCATAAAGAACTGGTTCTTGTCATAAGAAGACTTAACATTCCTTAAAACTCTTGGTGAAGATATTCAACACCTGTGATGAGAGTTTCCTATGTGTTTGGAAGTCTTATGACCAGAATCGAAGCAGAAGAGAAGGGTGTGGCCACAGGCAGCTTGGAGCACTGAATTTTTCAGGTCAGGACACTGAAATATGAAACAGTAACACAGATCCAAGCAAGAGAAGAGCTCTAGACTATTAACTTCTGGTATTATGCCTTTTATGTTTTGTAGAACAAACTGTGATTCCTCAGAGCTTCTAGGATGGACTCATTGTATTTCTTGGCCTATCAAATGGAGTTTAAGTCTACATAACTGTACTAGTAACATTTTTCATGGTTGTGATAAATACTTGAGAGAAAGAACATAAAGAAATAATGTTTAATTTTAACTCATTTCAGTTCATAGTTGGCTGGCTCTATTGTTTGTAGGCTCATGGTAAGACAGTAACTTTGTAGAAGTGCATGGTAGAAGAAAGCTGTTCGCCTATTGGCATCCAGGGAGTTACAAGGACTAACAGATAATGATAAAGGATAAGATGCATACTTGACAGGAGTGCCTTGCTTTACACAAATCCACTAGATCTCAAAAGTCTACTCAAATTTTGATTCCATTAGTGGATTACCATGAATTAAGCCACAGTCCTCACCATCCAGTTGCCTCTGGAACCACCTCCCTGGAGATACACCTAGAGATATGCTTTTCTATTCTTCAAGACACCTCTTGATCCAGTCTAGTTGACCATCAACATTAATCATCACAATGAGCCAGCACTCATTTATTCTTCAGTTGTTTTCTATGTTTTCCCCTCAGTGGTGAACTTTCACCAGGTTTGATCCAAGGTGCATGCACAACAAACTCAAAGCAGACTAAAGAAGTTCAAAGGCCTTTTCTGAGATTAAGGTTGATTTTTGAGTTAAATACAGAAAGCCAGATTAAAAAAAAAAAGAAACAGTGAAAAGTGATTTTAATTTATATTCTATTTACAAGTAGAATTATATATTTTCCCCAATGAACAGTTGGTGAAGTTGCCTTGCAAACAGTATGCTTTTAAACATCTGGAGTGCGATGCAGATTTGACTTGCAGTTTTGATTTTATCTTGTTTTTTTTTTTTTTTTTTTTTTTTTTTTTCCAAAAGTATTCCAGTCTCTGACAGTTCAGAAACATTTCAATGATGACCAAATCTGTTTCATTCATATTTGCTGCCTTCCCCCCATAGGGCACTAAAGCATCACCTCTACTAATATAGAACTGGCAATGAGCTGTATTATATGTACTTATGCATGATAGTTTAGGTAAATGAATGCTTTCATCTCCATTCTTTCTTTTCCATCTTCATATATATAACAAGCACAGCCTATAGACTACCCCCTCAACAGTGAAAACGTATCTTTGAAAATTACATCCAGGAATAGATACATGTGAGTTGGGTTGGCTAGAAGAGTGAATAGTAGAAAAGTTAGCTCTTAACATGAAATCCTTGAACTGAGTGGAGCAGGAAGTAACATGATAAGGACCTTAGATGAGGCTCTTCCTTCCTTCCAGGGCATCTAACTCCCACTGTCTGACCGGTCAAATTGTTTCTAAGGCCAATTGCTTGCCCACAAGGTGAACTCTAGTCTAAAGCCTGTTGTTTCTAGACAAACAACCAGCCCTCTCTTCCTGCCTCAGTCTTCCCTACCCTTCTAGAATGGTAGAAAGGAATTTGCCTAATCTTTGAAACAGATTAACATTTGATTGGCAAACCTTTTTGTTTTTTGTTTTTTGTTTTAGACTAATTCTGACCTCATAAAGAGACATTTGATTCTCCTCACACCTGGCTTATGTTCTAAAGTTTCTTTATTGTAATCTACACAGGTAGCACCTAAATCTTTCCTAAATTCTCATTTCTTCATGACCATAGACTTTGAACACAGGAATAGGGGTATCTCTAAGTTCATTTTTCATAAAATGCCAACAGAGGCTTTGCTATTGTTGAGTTGGTAGGAGGTAGTCCTTATATATGTCGATTCATTTTAGAAGGAACTTACTAAATTGTAATCTCAGGCTTTGTCCTCTAGAAAGAGTCTGTGGCAAGAACTGGGCAGAATTGGCTTAAATAAGGAAGGTGGTGTCAGAAAACACCAAGAGAGGAATGAGGGAGCAAGACAGAGAAGAGCATCCTAATATAGTGGTGAGCAATGCTAGCTTCTCTTAGCTTTTGGGAATTGAGACTTGCATCAAAAGCACCCTACCCTAAGGGCAGGTAGAGGAGTATATATTCTTGTCTGTTATTCAGGAGTGGCACTTCAGACAGGGACTGACTCACCTACCATTCCTAACAGGCCGTATTGGTCAGAAAGTGGAGACATCCCTAGTGCAGAATCTTCGAGAAGGGTTGTTTTGGAGCAGTCAGAGTCTAGGCAATGGTTGGGACTCACTCTCTTTCCCTTCTGCTGTTTAAAGACATGACTAGAAGTACATTTCAGACTTTACTGGTCAGTGATCCAGAAGTGCAGAGTATCATCACCTTGGTCCACATAGTCAGCAGGTGTGGGTGTGGTTAATGGGAGCTCTTCCTAAGGTCCCAAAGAAAGTTCTAGTGGGGATGAAGGACATCTGATGGATACTGGCCCTTCTTGCCTCCTAAGAAGGTGGTTTGGATTTATTGATGTATTTATTAAGTAGATGGATAAAGGAAAAGATGAGGATTAGAACAAAAATGGCTGATCTTAAGTGCTCCTTTACATTTAGATCAGTCTTTGCCTCATTAAATATTTCTCAAATGAGAGGTCTAGTATCTGTCACCGGCAAGGAAAAGGTCCCTCCCTTGGGAGTCTTAGCCAAGGCTGATAATGGTTTCTATGTGTCTAAGACTCTGATCTGTAAATTGGCCTGCCAACCTGGCTGGAATGCAAAAGCCCTGACTCCATTAAGGGCCATTCAAAATCAACCAAGACGTCAGCACTGTTAAAGACAGATCTGCTAGTAATGCAAATATTTCTGTAATAAACATTTTCTCACATTATATCATAAAATTTGCCAATGTTTGCCCATCTTTGTAATTATGATGGCTTTCGTTTTCAGAAATAAAGTACTGATGCACACATTTCTGCATTCAATAGCCTGTCTTGAAGAAATTTCCTGAATCCAATAGCTCTCATTTGAATAAATAAAATTTGTCCAGGAAACCTCTGAATTCATCCAAGAAAAAAAAAAGAGGCTATGTTTGTCTTATAGTTAATGGGGTTTAAGTGGTTTTTTTGTGTCTTCTAATTCTTTGATAATTGGTTATGGATGGTCACATTCCATCCCAGATGTAGGCTGTTCTGCTGGCTAGATGGTAATATTTCCACAGAGTGAATCTGCATCCATACTATGGGATCATTCATGTGTTTTTATATGCTCTTCATCTTCAATCATTTGACAAATACTTATTTGATGAAAATGTATTTGTCATTAAATATATCATCTTAGTTGAAGGCCCACAATGAGTTAATGGATCTGCTGAAAAGGGAACATCTCAGTTCTCAGAAAGAACTTCATGCAAGTCCTAAAAGCTGCTTGACATCGAGTTAGTGAGTTAACCCATCCCAATCTCAGTTTCTAAATCTGTCAGATTGTAATAGACAGTATTTACCCCATGATCAATGAGAATGAAATTAGAAAATGTGATTAAATTAATATTTGATTCTGTAGATAACTGAGTGTTTGATGTTGCTCACATTACCTCCATATGTGATTCCCCCAACATGAACAGAATAGAATCCTGGTGCTCAAAACACCACAGCAACATTTTGATTTATAGACACAACATTTTGCTTTCACTTTTTCAGGTTGTAGAGAAGTAGCAAGAAGCTTCCTTTTATCTCTGGTGTCACTAGGATAGCTCTTATCAGGTAAGAGACAGAATCTCTTTTTTATCAATTAGATACTCATTAAGGTCAGAAAACTTGTATTGATTAGTGAGGGAGTGCATGGACAAAGGGTAGTTGTAAATTGACTGTGAACTGCAAAACAAGAGGTGCCTAGTGATGCCTCTGAAAGTATTTTCATCCATTTCCACTGGATTTTATTAAACACCTGGCACCAAAGGACTAAGAAGGCTGTTTAAATATTTGATAGTGAATTGATTGTGTATTTTGACAGCGTTGTGCTTTTTGGGAGTCCCAATGATCATATGGATTGGTTGTCCATTTGCTAAACTTGCATGAGCTGTGTTGACAAAGCCAGAACATCCCTTTGGGCACATGTTTGGCATCAACTAGTGTCATTTTGTAATATTGGAGCAAACATTTTTTTCTCTGTGTTTGGGAACACATTACTAAAATCACAAAGGAAGGGTGTGAAAATATATGATTTCTGTACACAAATATTTATTTTATAGACAGTGCTTCAGGAACATTTAGTGGATAAAGCCAAGTAGATCTATATATTGATCAGGCTGGCTGGCTTCCAGGGTAGAACTTGATTCATCTCCCACATTCACTGCTCTTTTTGCAGTTTTAGTAGTTTATGTGGACAGCATCATTCTCATGGCTATGAGCCCTCTCCCACCTACTTGGGCATGGGCAGAGAGGAAGAAAACATGAAGGAGAAAAAGAGTATGTATAGAGTATACCAAAGATAGAATTAAAATTTTAAAATTCATCTTTGATATCATTTATATAAGACATACAGGAAGGAAGGACAATCTATGTATTTGCCCTTTTTTAAAATTTAAATTATTTATTTATTAATTTTTTTCCATTTTACATACCAACCCCAGTTCCCCTTCCCTCCCCTTCTCCCGCCTTCTCACCTCCCTCCCACTCTACCCCATCTACTCTTCAGGCTACCAGGCCTCCCATGGTAGTCAACAAAGTCTGGCATACCAAGTTGAAGCCTAGCCCCTCCCCATTGTATCAAGGCTAAGCAAGGTGTCCCACTACAGGGAATGGGCTCCAAAAAGCCAGTTCATGCACCTGGGGTAAGTCCTGGTCCTGCAGCCAGGGACCCCACAAACAGATCGAGCCACAGCTGTCACCGACATTCAGTGGGCCTAGTTAGGTCCCATGCAGGTTCCTGAGGTGTCAGTCCAGAGTCAGTGAGCTCCAACTAGCACCAGTCAGCTGTCTCTGTGGGTTTCCCCATCATGATCTTGCCCCCCTCTTCTTCTTCTTCTTCTTCTTCTTCTTCTTCTTCTTCTTCTTCTTCTTCTTCTTCTTCTTCTTCTTCTCCTCCTCCTCCTCCTCCTCCTCTTCTTCTTCTTCTTCTTCTTCTTCTTCTTCTTCTTCTTTTTTGAATGCCGAATGATGTTTATTGAAGGAGGGAAGAGGTCTTACAGCACAATGGGAGAACCCCGGATGGCAGAAGTTTGCTTCTGATGTTTTGTTTGTTTGTTTGTTTTTTGTTTTTGTTTTTGTTTTTTTGAGCTGAGGATTGAACCCTGGCCTTGCGATTGCTAGGCAAGCACTCTACCACTGAGCTAGGTCCCCAACCCTGCTTCTGATGTTTTACAATCTTGCATCTAAGATGTTAGTGCCTAATATGCTGGATACACAGACAAGAAGCTTCCCTTAAGCATTCAGGAGGGTGGAATCTCCCAGGGAATTAGCATAGGAAAAATATCAAGGTCAAGGTCAGCAAGCAATGCAACAGTTACCCCAAATGGGGGCCAGGGCCCTACAGGCCCCTCCCCCTTTACTAAAAAATGAGCTTCTGACTTAAGTTGCATGAGATGTCACCAGGTCACCTTACCTGTCATGGAGACACCTGTCTAGGCCACACAGGTGTTCTGTCTTAGGTTGGTGAGCACCCCTCAGGTATTACATTTTCATATAGGCTTAATCCTGTGAGAGCTACAGTTAACTGTTGCCAAAGATCTCACAGTGGCACTGGGCTTGCAATCTGTGTGTTTGACACAGAAAAGACCAACAGAAGTCTTAATCCACCCATAGCCAGTAGGCTAAAGGCAGCTGAGCCATTCCCTTCCTTAACGTGCCTTACTGCAAATTGGAGACCTTGTAAGATGGTATCCCGAGAGCAAATGGAACTTGAGTTTGTAAATTTATAGCTTTTAAAGACAATCAAAATGTATATAACTATTGACCTAAATTTGTCATGCCCAATAGAATGAAAGGTTAACTGTGGTAGCTACTTTTGCTGCCAGGGTCTCCACTGTGCTAGCTGCAGTAACCAATTAAGAAATGGCAGTCCCAGAAACAGTAATGGCAGTAGTTGCCACTGTTATAGCAGCACCAACGGCAGCAGCAATGTCAAATTCTCTTCTGGAGCATGTGAGTATCCATTGGCATGGACACATCTTCAGGAACACGAACTGCCAAGGCCCATTATTCTTGATCCCAGCACGACTTAAGTTGGCAGCTCTGCAAAAGAACAACTAAGAACCATAAAGAAAAAACAGGCAGCTCACAAGGAACACAACTAATGGTCTCATAATGGCTACATTCAGACTCACAAATTTTAAGGTATCTTCAAAGGGAGCTAAATGAATTTCAGGAGGCCAAAACATGTTACACACAGCCACTCCTAAGAAGTAGGTACTACTACAGCTTGAATAGGATTGTGAGAATGAAAATGCTTAGCTGGCATGCTACTATTAATAAATGGAGGTCAGTGATCTTCAGTGTTATCCTTAATCTCCTAGGTGTCTGGGTGACACGTTCTCAAACATACTTGAAAAAGCAGTTACCATACATTACCTTCTGGAGAATCCAACCACATGGCTGCTGTTCCTAGGTTTACATTAATGCTTTCCAAAGCTGGCCATATTGGGCTTTCAATCCCCATTGGCATCGGGAGGGGAAAATTTTTCACAAAGGCCCAATAGGTCTCTGCCATGTTGAGCTTCAGCTGCAGCCACAGGGTGCCCTCAGCGCTCAGAGACCCAGTGAGGAAATTCATTGTCCTGAAGAAAGACATAAGCAGAACCCCGGGCCCACACCAACACCAGATTGGTTCCCTTCCAAGTGTCAGTAGAAAGATCCTTCTATCGCTCCAGAGGGTGATTTGCAACAGGAGTCCTCCTGTGTTTACCTGTAGTGGATACTCCAGCAGAATCCACCAATAAAATATTTAAAATATACAATACAAGGGAAAGAGTAGAATGTGGAGAGGAGAGATGAGCCCCTAGTTTCCCCTTTTTGCTGTGGCAAAATAGGTTTGTTTTTTTTTAATAGTTCAAATTTTTCTTTTCTTTTTTCAATTAATTAATTAATTAATTTTTCTATTATCAGCTTGATACAGTATAAATTCTTACCTTAATAGTGTAATGTTTCATTGAGGGTTGCTCAGTAATTGAGTAAAACCAGATCTTACTATAAGCAACAGTCATCCTAAGGTCCTAATGGTTCTGTGGGTTGCAGTTTGATTGTTCTTTGCTTTCTATCTAGAATCCACTTATGAGTGAGTACATACCATGTTTGTCCTTCTGGATTTGGGTTACCTCACTCAGGATGAATTTTTTCTAGTTCCATCCATTTGCTTGCAAATTTCATGCTGCCATTGTTTTTCTTTGCTGAGTAGTACTCCATTGTGTATATGTACCACATTTTCTATATCCATTCTTCAATTGATGGGCATCTAGGTTGTTTCCAGGTTCTTGCTATTACAAATAATGCTGCTACGAACATAGTTGAGCATGTATCTTTGTGGTATGGTTGAGCATTCCTTGGGTATATGCTCAAGAGTGGTATGGCTGGCTCTTGAGGTAGTTTGATTCCCAATTTTCTGAGAAACCGCCATACTGACTTCCACAGTGGTTGTACAAGTTTGCATTCCCACCAACAGTGGAGTAGTGTTCCCTTTGCTGTGGATCCTCTCCAACATTGACTGCCATTAGTGTTTTTGATCATAGCCATTCTGACAGGTGTAACGTGGTATCTCAGAGTCATTTTGATTTGCATTTCTCTGATGATTAAGGATGTTGAGCATTTCTTTAAATGTCTTTCAGCCATTTGTGATTCTTGTTTTGTGAATTCTCTGTTTAGCTCTTTAGCCCATTTTGTAATTGGATTGTTTGGTATTTTGATGTCTAATTTCTTGAGTTCTTTATATACTGTGGAGATCAGTCCTCTGTCAGATGTGGGGTTGGTGAAGATCTTTTCCCATTCTTCAGGCTGTCTTTTTGTCTTATTGACTGTATCCTTTGCCCTGCAAAAGCTTCTAAGTTTCAAGAGGTCCCATTTATTAATTGTTGTGCTCAGTGTTTGTGCTGTTGGTGTTACATTTAGGAAGTGATCTCCAGTGCCAATACGTTCAAGAGTACTTCCTACTTTCTCTTCTATCAGGTTCAGAGTAATTGGATTTATGTTGAGGTCTTTGATCCACTTGGACTTGAGTTTTATGCATAGTGAAAGATATGGATCTATTTGTAATCTTTTACATATTGACATCCAGTTATGCCAGCCCCATTTGTTGAAGATGCTTTCTTTTTTTCATTGTATAGTTTTGGCTTCTTTGTCAAAAATCAGGTGTTCATATATGTGTGGATTAATGTCAGGGTCTTCAATTCGATTCCATTGGTCCACATGTCAGTTTTTATACCAGTACCAGGCTGTTTTTATTACTATAGCTCTATAGTAGAGCTTGAGGTCAGGGATGGTGATGCCTCCAAAGGTTGCTTTAACATACAGGATTCTTTTAGCTATCCTGGGTCTTTTGTTTTTCCATATGAAGTTGAGTATTGTTCTTTCCAAGTCTGTGAAGAATTGTGTTGGGATTTTGATGGGGATTGCATTGAATCTGTAGATTGATTTTGGTAAAATTGCCATTTTTACTATGTTAATCTTACCTATCCATGAGCATGGGATATCCTTCCATTTTCTGATATCTTCGTCAATTTCTTTCTTTAGAGATTTAAAGTTCTTATGAAAAAGGTCCTTCACTTGTTTAGTTAGTGTTATCCCAAGGTATTTTATATTATTTGTGGCTATTGTAAAGGGTGATGTTTCTCTGACTTCTTTCTCAGCCCTTTTATCATTTGTGTGTAGGAGGGCTACTGATTTTTTTGAGTTGAGCTTGTATCCTGCCACTTTACTGAAGGAGTTTATCAGCTCTAGGAGTTCCCTGGTAGAATTTTTGGGGTCACTGATGTATACTATCATATCATCTGCAAATAGGGATAGTTTGACTTCTTCCTTTCCAATTTGTATCCCCTTGATCTCTTTTAGTTGTCTTATTGCTCTAGCTAAAACTTCAAGTACTATGTTGAAGAGATATGGAGAGAGTGGGCAGCCTTGCCTTGTCCCTGATTTTAGTGGTATGGATTTGAGTTTCTCTCCATTTAATTTGATAGTTGATATTGGCTTGCTGTAAATTGCTTTTATTATTTTTAAGTATGGTCCTTGTATGCCTGATCTCTCTAAGACTTTTATCATGAAAGGGTGCTGTATTTTGTCAAAAGCTTTTTCAGCATCCAATGAGATGATCATGTGGTTCTTTTCTTTCAGCTTGTTTATATGGTGTATTACACTGACAGATTTTCATGTGTTGAACCATCCTTGCATCCCTGGGATGAAAACTACTTGGTCATGAAAAATAATTTTTTGATGTATTCTTGGATTCGGTTTGCCAATATTTTGTTGAGTATTTTTGCATCAATGTTCATGAGAGAGATTGGTCTGTAATTCTCTTTCTTTGTTTGGTTTGGGTATCAGGGTAATTGTGGCTTCAAAGAAAGAGTTTGGTAGTGTTCCTTCTGTTTCTATTGTGTGGAACAATTTGAAGAGATTTAGTATTAGTTCTTCTTTGAAAGTCTGGTAGAATTCTGCACTGAAACCACCTGGTCCTGGGCTTTTTTTGGTTGGGAGACTTTTGATGACTGTTTCTATTTCTTTAGGGGTTATTGGTCTATTTAAATGGTTTCTCTGGTCTTGATTTAACTTTGGTATGAGGTATCTATCCAGAAAATTGTCCATTTCTTCCAGATTTTCAAATTTTGTGGAGTACAGGTTTTTGAAGTATGACCTGATGACTCCCTGGATTTCCTCATTGTCTGTTGTTATGTCTCCATTTTCATTTCTGATTTTGTTAATTTGGGTGCTCTCTCTTTGCCTTTTGGTTAATTTGGCTAGGGGTTTGTCTATCTTGTTGATTTTTTCAAAGAACCAACTCTTTGTTTCATTGATTTTTTTTGGTATTGTTTTCTTGGTTTCTATTTTGTTGATTTCAGCCCTCAATTTGATTATTTCCTGGCATCTATTTCTCCTGGGTGAGTTTGTTTCTTTTTGTTCTAGTGCTTTCAGTCATGCTGTTAATTCACTGGTATGAGATTTCTCCATCTTCTTTATGTGTGCATTCAGAGCCATGAATTTTCCTCTTAGTACTTGTATTTGCCCTTTTAACATGTGATTTTTACAAGTCTGTATTGGAGCGTGGCCCATCTGAACTCTTCTCTGTCTTCACTTGTCATCCACATAGCTGAAGAAAGTCTTCTGCAGCCATGAATTCAGGCTCTTCATTGAGTGGGCAGATAAATAATCACAAACACAGTGCACTGTTGTCATGAATAGTATAGAAAATGCACACAAAGTTCCCAACAAATAGTAGGTAATGATTTTCAGCTATTTTAAATTTTTAACAAGGGTATTACAACCTCTTGGAAGACAAGCTACATATTTGTTAGAATAGAGTATTAGAAGTGGGTACACTGTTTTTGGCTTCATGATTGCTCACTATATACAGGCTATTAATACAGTTATCTAACTATAGGCTACATGGCAAAGGTGTATTAAAACTTGGTGATATAATACAGGAACTATAATGAGTTTTAGGAAGAGTTTGAAGGCAAGTGGGAAGGGCAGAAGGCCTTGCAGGCCTTTATGATGATTTTGTCTTTGACTTTTGCTAAGTCAGAGTTTTAAGAAGAGGAGCAAATGATCTGCTTTATGGTTTTCTTTTTCTTTTCTTGTTTATGGTTCTGATTGCTGTGTGGGACCCAAGTAGGCCAGGGATAGTCAGGCAGGGATCAGAGAGAACTCTCTGGTAGATCCTGTGGCAATCTAGGTGAGCGTTGGTAGATTTTTGAATCAAGATGATCACAGTGGAATTTTGGGGAAGCTATCACACTGTTGAGTGTGGGCAAAGCAAAGTGAACAGTGTTGTTGATGGGTTGGTTGTAGGGTGCAAGTGAAAGAATGGAGTTAACAGTCGGGTCATGGTTAAAGTTGAGTGTATTTAGAATGAGATCTGGGGGTGTTGAGGGATTCAGTTTGGTGCACACCAACTATAAGAATGCTTATTTAGTTCTCCCTAGAGTTGTGGTCTTGGAAGTTAGCCAAGAGGAGGCTAAAGACAGGAATTTGGAAATCATTATCACAGAGATGGAATTCAAAGCCACAGACTGGATGCAATCACTAGGAAGTGCATAGGACAGACCAGAGCAAGGGAGTCTGAACCTCAGAGAATGCTCCTTTCATTGATGTTTCCAGAAGCAGAAAAGACTGAGTCCTCAAAAGGCTCATCCTACATCTCATCACCTGAAAGTTTTTCTGCCTGGGGCAGGCTTCAGCTGTAAGACAGTGTTTATTTTGGGGGCTGAGTACATAAAGTCCCAAAGCACAGTGCTCGGGCACAGTGAATCCTTCAGATTGAAAGATATTTGATGGGGCTTCAGATTCAGGGAGGTGCTCTTGACCCCCTCCTGCTCACCTATTTCTCCTCTGAAGTGAACAATGAATATTTCTCTTACTGAAGGGGAGTCTTCGAAACCAGAACTTCTGTTTCTCCAAAACTAGCCATAAAACCCCAAAAGGTCACACTCCCCTTTATCCTTTTCCCTTGGAGATCCACAGGGCTTCCTGCACACAGTAAAGAATGATGCTTTACACAAAAACAAAGAGGAATTTGGACCAGGTTTGCTCTGACCTCTCCCTCAGGCTGGTACAGTTAGGTGAGACCCTGGGAACACTGTCAAATTTGACATCAAATCTAAGCGTGCAAATGGACACTGTTCCCTGGACCTTTCATTCTGTATTTTTTCCTGACAGTTCTCATGTTATATACAATGTTATTTGAAAAAGCTTGCAATACTTTTTATTAGCCTGTCTTTTCTTCTACAAGTGTTTTCTGTCTCACTTGTGATGGGTAAGGGACATGGACAATGGTCAAATTTTCTGACCCTGCAACAATTAATATCATATTTCATTTATTCTTAGGATGGTGTTTATTTGTCATGAATTTGTTTCTGGGATGTATGAATAATATGAAATTAAGTGATAGAAAATAAGTAAAAGATTTGAACTGAAACTTTATCAAAAAGGCATGAAAATGTCAAATGAGCACAATAAAAGTTATCCTGTCTTTGCAGAAATGCAAGTGAGTCTCAGTGAACTACCATTTCACAATACACAAGCAGCTAAAATCAGGCAGACAGTGTAGGGGCATGGCTTAGTGTTACAGCGCTTCCCTAGCATGTACAAGGCTCTAGGTGCAGTCCCCAACAATTTTCAACATCTAAACTCTCAAACAAATAAATCATAATCTCCCAGGAAGACAAACAACAGAGATAAAGCTGTACCAATGCTGTGGAGGAACACAGAGCACTAAGGACTCTATTAGGAATGGTTGAGGCCTGAGGTTGTGAAGACTGGTGATCTGTGAATATTTGGGGGGACTGTGCTATATCTTGATTGGTGGCTACATCATGTTTGTCAAAACACATAAAATGACATATCTAATGGTAAATTTTAGATGGCAATGGTACTTCATTACGCAAACAATAAACATGAAGAAATATTAAAACATTGGGAAAACAGAAACTTTTTTTCCCTGTTTGGTGTTGAAGTAATTGTCTCACTTAATCGGGAGGGTTGTGGTTGTCATACCGAAGTTTTCCCAAGGGCAGAATGACAGATGCTGTGGAGTACTCTTTCATGTACTGTATCCAGGAAAACTTTGAGCAAAGCTAGTGATGGACTTTCAGACTTGGTGGTTAGTCCATCACCCCGGTGAATTATGACCCAACCTAATGCACTACAAAGTTTCAGCACACTACTAGCTTGCTGTATTTTTAGATCCCAGACTGAGTCTCCATGTACAGTATTTTTTATAAGGGGTAAGGTTGACCTGAAACACCACAGGCAAGTTCTCTGGAGTAAAAGATTTTTAACTACATGTCAGCAGTGATTAGTTACAAAGAGAAAGAGAGCTAGTCCACTTGTCACTAAGTGACAGAACAATATGACAAAAGAGAAAAACGGGAAATTCAGTCTTAAGACAAGAGACTGATCCCCACGACTGTAAGGGACAAGTCTTTTGATTGCATCTTTTATCCAGCGAATAATAAATCTTTACCCTCAAAAAGCCTTTTAGGCTAGTCTCCTTGATTTTGGCCTGGTGACCTCAAAAGTACAATTTGCAGAGTTAAAGGGATCTGACCTAAATTTAATATTTTATTTCTATGTATCTCCACAAAGTGTATTTTGGTGAACAAAACTAGAGAATCTCATTATTCTCTGTAAATCAGTACAACATGGAAAACATGTTCTATTGTTTTTTAAGGACCCAGGTAACAGGTTTCAAACCCTTATTAGCAATGATGCACTTTTCAATCTCTTGATTTAGGCATCTAGCCAGGCTATTAATAATTGAGGCCGGCATTCTGTGAACCCTCAATTGTAGTGGTAACACAATAGGTGAGGTTTTGTTACAGCCAAGCATTCAGACACCAGAGGGAAGAAGCAGGACTCATAAGATGATTACCATCACCACCACCACCATACCCATCATATCACCACTACCATCATCGTCATCACCATCATTATTGCAGTATGAAGCAGGGGCTAAATTGGAAACATATGAAGGAAATGGTCATGCCATAGGGAAGGGGTGTGTGGTGACTCAGACAGATCTGTTTTTGACTGCAGATTTAATTCCTTCACCAGTAAGTATAATTAAACAACTGATAAAGCCTCATTTTCTTTATTTGTTAGAGAGGAGTAGAGAGGAGATCGGGGACATGGGGAAACAGCCTAGTTGGTAGTGTTTGCTTTGCAAGTATAAATTTGATCTCAGAACCCATTTGAAAAAATTGGGCATGGTGGAACTCACTAGTAATTCCAAGAATGGTGGTTCAAGAATAATGCCTGAGGTTGTCTTCTGGCCATACACATGTGCATACTACACACACACACACACACACACACACACACACACACACACACACACAGACACTAGTTTAATCCCTGCTGCTTAGACCTTAGAGCTTAGTTTGTGGATGTTTAAGTACAGTGCTTGGCATAGAACATACTCTTAAGTGTTATCTCTTGGTAGTAATCACAAACACAGCAACAAGATGTGAAATAAACATTGATTTCAAACATGACATGTCACGAGTGCTCTCAAGGAGTGGTCCCAGCTGGAGTTAGAAATTTGCGAGTAATAACACTTAAGAATATGGGAAGTAGCGAGATTTTTTACAGAGCAAGGTAAAGTATAGCCAACATCAAAGCAAAAGGTGTAGGTGACATCTGGAGCACTCTGGAGTTAGTAGAGAATGGGATACTTCGATGGATGTCTCCTCCTGTTAGTTCATCCTGTTTACCCACATCATGCTTTACAATTCTCCACAAACATCTCAGAGTTGGCATTGGAGTCTAGATAAATCCTGACTGCCCCCTCCACTCACATTTAGTTCTCTCACTATGAATGGAATGAGGAGAAAAGTTAAGTAAATTTCTTTTGGCTTATGCCATTGCAATCCAGATCTCCATTGTCAGGGTAAAGGGTCCAAGCAATTATCTGGATAATTCAGGCAGAACCTACCAGGCCCCTGGGACCTCTTTATCCTTCTGCTCCTTTGGCTGGAGTTACCAAGGAACTGCTTCAATCCTTTTTCTGCTTACACAGCTCTGGTCTGACTACATCTTTAAGCATTGGACCTTGTCGCTGAGATAAATATATCATATTGGAAACAAGTAGCAGCGAGGAAAGAAACCATTGCCTCAAATGTGGGTGTATTTAATTTCCATACGGACTGAGCTGTAAGTCTGTGCAGAAGCAGATCTGAAGTGTGAAGGTAAATGAAGGCGGGCAGTCAGGGCTGAGTACTTGTCAGTTTGAAACAAAATCAAGTTCACTAAAGAGGAAGGGGTTGAGTTTTTCTGAACAAGAGCCCAAATTAGCATGTATTGTTATTTATGGTTCTTTGGGGAAATAGCAAGAATAGTGAAGTAAAGGAGAATATTTGAATTTACCGTTTCCTCATTAGGAATGTTTCCTTAATGAAGAAACACCACTCTATCTTCATGAATAGGTGGGCAACAAGGTGCTTTTAAGAGAAAAGTCTGGAGATTTTCATTTGTTTAAATGCCTATGGTGGTATACACGATATCGTAAATGAAACTCTAACCTGCTAGGGATGTTTGTCCTTTCGTTTGACTATGAGTCCACGGAACTTGTGATTGTTGCAATAGAGAAATAGAGAAAAGGCAGCCCTTACCCTGTTGAGGGAGCCTGTCGGATCTTATCTTAATGAGTTACAGATCCCAAGACAGGCAAGGAACAAAACAGAACTGTGTGATGAGGTACAGAGCTCCATAACTGGATCAAGCTGGGGCTGGTGGTCCTTATCAGCAGCTGTGGCTTTCACTCGCTCATGATTAGCTACGTCTCAGTTTTCACTGGAGTCCATATGGTGGGTCATGTGTCAAAAGACAATCTAGGAGCATAGGTTTTTGCCTTCTCCATTTGCCATCCAGAATATTTGCCCCTATCCACACATCTGTAGGTTTAATAATGTGGCACATCTTGAGACGTCTGAAATCCTCTATGTGACTTGAATGTATTTTCTCAAATCTTCATCTTCACATTCACCAAATTCCATATGTTGTTAGCCTCGCTACAAGTTTCACTGCCTTCTCCATAATTTGCCATTGTTGCTTAATGCAAACTCCCATGACTGGCAAAGGACTGAGAGTAAGCGATGGTGGAGTGCTCAGTCCTGATCGGCACAGTTGTGGCAACCTCTTCTCAGGGAACCTTGAAGAAGGGGTGGAAAGAAAGTAAAAGCAGAGGCGGGGCAGATGTGTAGCAAAAAGACATTATTTGGAAATGGCACAGCCATTGCATGTATGAACTAACTCAAGTTGTAGTTATCTACATAAGTCCTACATAAGATTGGGGTCCTCCTCTGTGTTTCATCACCAATTGGGGAGGAACTCATGATGTCTCCCACCCCAAGATGAATTATTGGTGACTAACAGTTGTTAGGGAGAAGATGTCACTTTCTTCACTGATGTGGCCACAGACAAGTTGCCCTCGCTCTGCTCAAACCTCCCACTCACATTTGGGCAGGCAATTTTTATTAAATTCTGTGGCCCTCACACACACACACACACACACACACACACACACACACACACACACACACACACAAACATGACATAAATGCCAGAGGTGTGTGTGTGTGTGTGTGTGTGTGTGTGTGTGTGTGTGTGTAAAGAAGGGCAATGACAAGTGGAAAAGACTAAAATTCATTATATAAATAAATGAAAATTTCAAACAATAACAAAGAAAATTCTAATCAACTATTAAGCTGTATGCCAGGAAGCCGCCTTGCCAAGAATAAACTGAAGCTTTCTTATACTGAAGAAGTTCTTAGAGGCCTCAGGACCTGAAATAATCTTGTAACAGTTCCATGGACCTTGTTTCAGGAACCAAGTTGTATAACAAACTACCTCAACATTTAAGGGCTTAAAACAGCCCTTATTTCCTATCCTGCTGCACTCTGGGTTGGGCTGGGTGGCGTGGGTTTTCCTGTGGTGTCTATAGGAATTGCAACATACAATATGGCACTTTTACCTTCCTAACTGGGGCTTCATGTCAAAGGTCTGGACTTTACAGGAGCTGGTCAGGCATCTCCACATCATCTTTTCTGTGCTTCCTAACTTTGTGGTCTCAGAGAGGTCAGAGTTCCTATAAAGTGGCTGGTTCCCGAGAAAGCCCAGGAAAAAGCCTTCTTGTCCTCCTAAGGCTGACCAGTGCTACAGCACTTAGGATTATACCAATAAAAGTAAGTGGCAGGGTCAGTCCAGTTCAAGATTTCGGAAATATGACTACCTCTCAGGGGGTAAAGGATCAGCATGTGTGTAAGAGAAGAAAGGACTGGGTGTTACCCATTTTAAGAGGACTGTGAGCTGCCTCCTCAGGTGATCAAGGAGCACCAGACATGGCACTCATTTCTTATAAATAACTTAGTCTTGAGCACACCACTTTAGAGATGTATGAAACCCCTAGAGATTTAAACAATGATTTTAACCAATTTTATAAATATTAACACTAGGAAATACTTCATATCTGAATCTAGTATATAAACCAGAAATCACAAAATATAAATTTCAGTAAAAAAAAAAAGTGTGCATACATATCCCACTATGCATATACATACAACAAAAGTTCCCTGAAATAATGTCAATTCTTAATATGTGCACTGGACTCTGAGGGTTTTTTGTTCTGTTTCAAGCAAAGTACTCTTGACCCATGAAATTGGTATCATGACCTACCAGAGGTAGAATTGCAATTTGAACAATACAAATCTCATCCCATCTACTTATTTGTCAGATGAGGATTCATAGGGGTGGACAAGAGCTAGGATGCAGAGCCCTGAATTCAGACAGAGAGCTCAATACTCTCTCAGCTCACTGCACGGCTTGGGGAGACACGGAGCAAGCAGTGATTTGAGGTAAGTTATTAGTTTGTGTAGTTTATTCATTTTTCTCTGGTCTCCACAAGAAAGCACAAGTGAGGGGTTGGTAGTATTTCTCATCCCTGCAATGCAATTGTGTTTAGCACATCTTAGCAAACCCAGGCATCACCACAGCCCTTCAAACAGTATCTATCCCGTTTTCAGACTGGCAGTTGTGATTTTACTTGTATCACGGAATGATAATTCACAGAAAGACTTATATTTGCTTAATGCTAAGAAGTAAACTTTCCCGACTTCAATGCTGTACAAAAGGGAGGTGGTGAGGATGTCTGACGAGATTCTGAGGAACGAGGCTGGCTTCCAGGAAGGGGTTTCAGTGCATTTCTTCCTAGAATCATGGCTTGCCTGGTTGACCTCTGAATCCAAATCATTAGTCACTGGTTTCATGGTGTTATGAGGTTGCATTATCGGATGGTCCAATTAGCTCTTAACAATAACACTGCTCATTAAGTAGACTAAACTATCTAAACGTGGGTCTGCAATTGATGGTGGTGAGAGGCAGAGATGCTATTTTTGTTCTATTGTAGTTTGATGTTCTGCTTCAGCATGACAAAAATGTAATGGGGCCCACTTCGGTCACACTTCTAAATTTTCTAGGAGCCATATTTTCAAAACTAGAAATAGAACTCATTTTAATTATGCATTTGAGATAAAATTAGATCTAAAATGTAAAAAAACGATGCATGATTTCTTCCCACTGTCATTTCACTTCTTTAATGTTAACACCCTGTAAAAATAAGATGATGTTCACAAGCTTAAGAAATTAGCTTGGGTACTATATTGTTTACGCAACTGTAGACTTTATTTAGTTTGGGAAAGTAATTCACCCAATAGATCCAAAATACTGCCATTTCTATGTATGATCAATTTAAAAACCATGCACAAACTATTTAATATTCTTTGATTTTTCTAGCTTTTCAAGAGCCACTGTATATTTTATTCTCAATTTAGGGCAGGCATATTTCCCACCTTCAATTACTACACACAACTCACAGAAGACCCATCATCAATAAGGTACTCATTCTGAGTTGGGCACGTGAGCCCATGAAGCTATGGTAGTGGAGATATTAGAGCTTGTTGTTCAGACCATGTTTCTGGGAGTTGAGTGGATTAGGAGTTGAGTTGAATTGCATGTTTGAAACTTAAACTTTTCTGTATGACCTTGACATATATCTTTCTGGGCCTCTGTTACTTCATCTGTAAAAATAACTAGGTAAAAGGATGAAGAAGTATTGGTTGACTGGTGGGATTACGGAGTGGATCGAATGAGATAACATGTTAAATGCTAGTGCTACCCCTTACCTAAGCTGGTACACAGAGGATGTTAGCTCTGGGTGGTCATCTGTGTCACTCTGGAAAAGGTCAAGTGAATGTTCGCTTTCTTCAGTGCTGAGTGCTATTAAAAGTTAGGTCAGGGCTCTGGTTAATATTTTAGAAAGGCTCAAGAAATGTTTATTGACTACCTACTGTTTGTTAGGTACCAGACTGCGTGCTAGAAGTCTAAAGAATAAAAACTATGAAATTTAGTATTTAGTAAAAGATGGATGGAATGTAGATAAGCAACCTGTCTTTTCCACAGATATGTATGTTTTGTGTGTTTGTTGTGGGACAATTTAAATTGTTGTGGCTATTTTTCATTCAACCAAGTAGTATGATTAGCTTGCTCTGTATCTATATTTTTTATTTTACTTTTCTATTGCTGCATATTGCTTGTTTGTAATCATAGCCCAGGTACAATCACGTAATTCCTTTTATGGGCCAAATATTTGCTATAAAATCTGAAAGATTATTTGAGCGAAGAGACTGTATGTGTGTTTGGTGGGTGCATTTGAGGTGTTTGTGTGTTTGTGTGTTTGTGTGTGTGTGTGTGTGTGTGTGTGTGTGTGTGTGTGTGGTGTAATATGAATTATTTGTAAGGGTGTGTGCATACATGGGCAGAGGTCAGAGTAGGACTTTGAGATGTAATTGGGATCTTAATACTTTGAGGGAGGGTCTCTCATTGAACCTGGTTTTAGGATGGCGGCTGGTGAGCTCCAGTAATCCTTCTGTCTCTACACCTCACAGTGGTGGGTTTATACAGGTGCTTGACTTTTTGTGTGTGTTCTGTGGATCAGAACTCAGAATCTCAAGCTTGCATAGCAAGCCATCCCATAGAATCATCTCTTCAGCCTTACTAAAGTTTGCTTAAAATATTTATTTAATTTCATTCTTTGTTTGTGACTATTTTTTTCTGTATGCATGTAAGGGCACCATGTGTGTAATGCCCACAGAGGTTAGAAGAGGGTGTCACACATCATGAACCTGGAGTTGTAAGTGGTTGTGAGATGCCATGTAGTATGCTGGGAACTGCTAGGCTTTCTGCAAGAGCAGCACATGTTCATAACCACTGAGCAATCTCTCCAGCCTCTAAAGACATTTTAAAATAAATTATTAAATTATACTTGTTAGCATACATCAAATTTATTTACTTCTTATTAGAGAAGGAGGCAATGAGCCTGTCAAGACGGGTGATTTAAATAGAACTATTAAAAGCAGTGTCATTCCTAAGCTAACAGTTTTGGGGCCCAAATATATGCAATTCCATAGCTTTTGCAACCAACACACATGCCATCTCCAGGAAGACTTGTTTCTTTTAATCTTTAAATGTTGTATACATTTTCTTTTAAGTCTTACTATATATGGAAGACCAGAAACTCACAATAGTGATTCTATTAAATTTGTGGCTGTCTTTCAGTGTCCTATGAACTATGTACTATGTAACTTCCCTTCTCCCTCCTCCTTCCCTCTCTCCTCCCTCCTCCCTCTACCTTTCTTCCCTCCACCTTTCCTCCCTCCTCCCTCTCTTCCATTTTCCTTTCCTCTTTCCTTATACACTTATGTTTTATATATTTATTTTGCATCATGGGGCTAATCTTCTATGACAATGGTGTCCAGTTTCTTTTCCAGGTAGAACTTGAGGGATGAACTGCCTTGAACTTTTAAAATGAAAGCAAATAGTTCACTTGGATATTTAAGAACATATTCTTCATAGCGTCAAACACTATGAAGCAGGCAAAGACAGAGTGAGGATGTCTTCTTGTCCTTTGGTAGAAAACACATCACAGGGATACTAGGAAGTTTCAGAATTATCCAAACAACTTTCAGATCCTGGAAATGTAAATGAAAATGGCATTATGGAGAGGGCTGCAGGCTCTTATAATAATGCCAACTTTAGGACACTCAACTTGGTTTAGGGGTATTAATGTCACAGCTTAGGGATGAATATGAGGGGGCCATCATGGAGCTCCTTGGCCTAAAGCTTGGGGGACATGATGAGACGAGAAGGTATAGGAGCCAGAGGACTCTGAGATGGGTGTGAATGAATGGATTTTACTGGGTGGGATCAGGGGCCAAACGCCCCATAATTTAGAAAAATGTGAGATAGCTGCTTGTGTTGGCCTGTGCCAGTAAGGTGTGCTAAAGAGGCAGGAGGGTCACAAGAAAAAACAAAAACAAAAAGATAAGATAGAAGTTGCTAAAGTTCTAACTCATGGAGCAGAAGAGAATGAACCAGTTATATTAAAGGACTCTGGGTGAATGACTCCAGGCCTAGCACCCACTTACACTGACAATGTTCTTCCACACACCCTGACAGCACTTACAGCTAAGAGATTTGAATTTATCACACCAACTGCCCTGCCTTATTCCCAGTGGTGGGGGCATAGATGTTTGTGTAGGTGAGAAAGGGTGACAATTTCCTTTTCGATGAGACCAGCAAGACAATGAGGGAGGGGAACACTGCTGTGGGAAGAGAAGATCAAGTCCCATTCTCTCTAGGTAGAGAGAATGAATTGGTTTTAGATATATGATTCTGAAATTTAGAGAAGAGCTGTGCTAAAGAACAAAATGGGCTTCTCAGCAGATCAAGGATGGTTTTGTGTGGGGCTTTGGGGGCTGCTAATAACTCTTGAAGAACATCAACTTTCCTTTTCCTTGTTACTTTTCAGCAGCTACCTCATGGATGATAGGGGCTGGAGTAGGAACTGAACTCTGTCCTTCTTTCCTTCCTTTCTCCCTTCCTCCCTCCCTCCCTCTCTCCCTCCCTCCCTCTCTCCCTTCCTCCCTTCCTTCCTTTCTCCCTTCCTCCCTCCCTCCCTCCCTTCCTCCCATTTGTGGTTTATATGTGCTTTTATATGTTTGGAGGCTAGAAGTCAACCTTGAATGCTGTTCCTCAAGGGTCGTTCATCTTATTTTTCAGACAGAGCCTTTCACTGGACCTCAGCCTGACCCTTTAGGTTAGGCCAGCCAGTTCATGAGCCCCAAAGATCTATGTGTCTTTAAGTCCCAGAAAAGTTCCAAAATCTGGGACTTAAGCATAAGCAACTACGTTCAGCTTTATGCTTTGCAAAATTATTTTTATTATATTTTTAATTATAATAATTTAAATTGTGTGTGTGTGTGTGTGTGTGTGTGTGTGTGTGTACACACACAACTGTAGATGCCCTTGGATGCCAGAAGAGGTCCTTGGAGTCCCTCTGTAACTGAAGTTAAATGCTTGAAGTGGGTCCTGGGAACAGAACATAGGTCCTCTGCAAAGTCAGCATGGACTCTTAATCAATGAGCCATCTCTCCAGGCCCTTGCCTGCATGTTCTGGGGACAGAACTCACGTTCTCATGCTATACAGCAAGAACATCACTGACTGAGTCATCTTCTTGTGCTTTCTCCTTCTATCTTAATCAAAAGCCTCAGGAACATGAAACCTTGGTGGTGGACAGGGATGACACAGGCCTTATATTGGTTCTGTGTAGGAAATCCTTAGGCATGTGCATGGCTCCCTGTAAACAGAGAGACAATTCAAGCTTGCTTAATGGAAGGAATTGGGAAGACCTATGTAGAACATCCAGGCCAATGAACTGCAATCTTATACTTTTGTTTTTTTTCCCCCCATGGTTTAATGCAGAGTCAAGAAGACATTCTACGTCCTTGTCTGACTGAACAGTGACCAAAGATTACAGTAATGGACTATTGACTACAAACAATTAGAAGGATTGAAAATATATTCACTGTAAAAACACGATAAAGGAAGACATGTTCCTCTGATTTAAATTTTAACCAAAAGCTGTGGAGCCCTCAACTGGATCAGGCCCTCTGGATAAGTGAGACAATTGAATAGCTTGAACTGTTTGGGAGGCTCCCAGGCAGTGGGAACTGGACCTGTCCTTAGTGCCTGAGCTGGCTGTTTGGAACCTGGTGCTTATTGGGGATACTTTGCTCAGCATGGAAGGAGGGGACTGGATCTGCCTGGACTGAATCTACCAGGTTGAGCTGAATCCCCAGGGGAGTCTTTGCCCTGGAGGAGATGGGAATGGGGGGAGGGGCTGGGGGTAAGGTGGAGGGGGGGCAGGACGGGGAGGATGGGGGAAACCCATTGCTGATATGTAAAATTAAAACACAAATATCCATATGAAAAAATAAATACATTAAAAAATTTATATAATATTTACATGTATCAATACATCGCATGATACTGTGTGACTATATACATTTTCTATGCCTTTCTGTATCAGTTAAATATATATATATATGTGTATATATATATACATATATATGTAAAATAAACAAAAAGAAAAAGAAAAAGCTCATTTGCGCAGGAGGTTTAATGTATCTGACCATTTCTACACCAGTTTTTTCTGGGCTCTATTGTCCCAGCTTGACAGTCAAGCTCGTATTGTCAACTTTAAAGCCCTGATAATCATCAGGCTGGATACCTATTGTGTGTGTACCAATACCTAGGAATATTTGTGCCATCTGGGTAAAAATCAAAAGCCTCTGAAAGTTGATGTTATAGCTCTCAACTCATTTTTCCATCTCCATTTTTTTTTTTTTTTTTTGCCTCTAAGGTTGACAACCGCCCACATGGCATTCACTGGTTCTTAGCATAGCCCACAGAAATGCCAGCTGGCTGCACGCCAGCATTGGGAGGACGGGACTGTTGAGAGCTTCCTCACTGCAAAACCTTGTCAACGGCAAAGCATTGTTTCTCGGTCTGAAATACTTTTCTTTCCCTTCGCTTTGATTTCACTTCCCACCTGGGAACAGGACTCAGAATGGGTTACTAATTATATCATGGGAGGTGTGATTCTGAACACCACGAGTCCACATTCAGGAGGCATCACTCATCTAGCTGTACCAGTTAATACGTGCAGAAGGGCGAGGCTGTCAGCATCCGGGAGCGGCATGGCAGGCCAGTCTGCTGTGCGTCCTTGTAGTTCTTGCTTGCTTGTGAAAATATGATTTGTTTTCAGCAAACCCGTCCAACACACCACATCCAGAGGGCAACATAATAAAAAGGCATGCTAAGGCCTCCTGCCTATTTTTGGCAACTATTATCTTAAATTAATAGAAATGCCGATTTTTCTTGTTTGAGAATCAATGACCACCAAAGTTCAGGCACCAGCATTAAAAAACCCAAAGATTCTTCTTCTTCTTTAACAACCTCTCCGGTAGCCTCACAGACTCACTCCAAGGAATATTCTTTATTTGGAATCTCGATTGGATTGCTGATTAGAGCAATAAATGGAGGAAGCTTGCAGGGCTCACAGCATTTCCTCGACTGTATAAAAACACTTTACCTCTTACTCTACAGGAATAATGTTTTAAAAATTGATCCTTGCTGGCTTTAGGACCTCTTCTCGCCTCCAAAATCTCACTGTCTGTCTTAGACACATAATGAAAATACATGTCTGAAGAGCGGGGAACATTTTAATGACTTTCTGTGTTACTGAGCTTGTACTGGGTGGTGGAAGAGATCAGCTCATTAACTTAAGATTTCTTTACAATGATGGAGTTCGGTTTCATAAGCTTGTCATGTTTAGTTTAGACTAGGGGCTGTGATAGTTTGAAATACTGCATTATCTCCCAGGGTTGTCAGTGGATTCCATGTGGCTCTGGAACTGTGCGCAGCCACAGAAAAGAAGGATTGATTGACACCCCTCTGTTACCATAGACATGAGGTTTTCTTGTGTCTGTAATTCTTTACCTCGCTTGTGCAGTAACTATTTACAGAGGAGGTAGGGTTTGGAATATTTGCTATTCTTCTTGCCCAGGGCATAGTATCTATTTCCTTGTTAGAACAAAGATGGATCCGTGTTTGCTAAGCACTAGGTCTAGGCATATTTTGAGGCCTTATCATTTGCCATCTCAATCATGACAATAGTCTCAGGAAGTGGAGTTGCCTTTTCCCTCGTTTTCCAATGAGGACATTAAAACACAGCAATGCTAAGGGAATTAAAAACAATTCGCTTCATTTCTTAGGACCAGTAGGTGAGGAGTAGAAGAGAAATAGACCCAGGCTCTTCTCTTTAGACAAATGGTGTTAAGCACTGTGGCCACGGACTTTCAGTGGATTTTTTTGCTTGATTTGTTATTGTTGTTGTTGTTTGGTTTGGTTTTGTCTATATTATTTGGCTTTAGGAAATTTTTGTTTTTACTTATGTTTAAATTTCTTTTAAGTTACCTTTTAAAAAGCATACAAAGGAACATGTTTCCTAAAATTTTTCACTTCAACAGACAGCTTTTGGATACAAACAATAGTAAGAAAAATCTCCCAGGTCAGGACAATCCAGAAGAGAAGTAAGGACTTTCTACTTTGTAATGCAGACACTTTTCCCTGTGAGTTTTGGATTCTAAGGACTCTGCAATTTCAGAGAAAATCCCAAATCTATTTTAAAATCCCAAATCTAGCCTCTTCTTTGTTAAAACACACCCTGGATGTATATCCTACTGAGAGCATACAAAGACACTGCTAACTGTACAGGGTATGCACATCTAGAGGCCTCAAAATGTGACTGTGGTTCTAAGAGGAGAGTTAGTTCCAGAATCTTTAGCCTTTGAAGTTAGACTTGGCCTAAAAAACAGGGCTCTACCAAAACAAAAGCAGCATTTCCTGCATCTCAGGCACATGGTGGTGGAGCCGGAGGAAGGATCACCACGTGCCTTCCTATCAGAGGTGCTGAGTCACATTTTCATCTTCATAATTAGCAATGACATTTTCTTTAAATGCGTTGTGTGATGCACCTGATCAAATACTAGACATTTCAAGGGCTGCTTTGGGCCAGAGTGTGTTGATTTGCTTCTGTTAGATCCTGTCCCACCTCACAATCGTAGTTTGAGCATGGGGTTCCACTTAGTTCTGAACTGTGGAAAGCATTTGAGTGAGTAAGGACCTTGTAAAACAAGAATCACTGAAACTCCACCTTTTTAGATCTGTGTTCATCTCCCTTGACCTGTGTCCAAACAGAATATGAGATTCACTTATTTCAGTCCATTCCATGTAATCCCATATCACATAATCTATTTTACTCACATGAATAGCATCATCTTCATGGCTCCAATCCCAACCAGGAGTCCAGTGTTACCTCTTGGTTATTTTCACTGTCGCTCCATAAAAACAAACAAACAAACAAAAAAAAACCAAAAACAAAACAAAAACAAACAAACAAAAAACATTATTAGCACATACACAAAATTTGGTTGATTTCTCCTGACCCACCTTTGCAATCCTACAGCAGCTCTGAGATGAAAAGGTACCCAAGTTAAGCCTCTCCATGTTAGAGTAATTCCATAACTAAGGGTTGCATTGCTAATTGGATTTTGCTGATGATCAGAGATAGGAAGAGAATTGTAATTGAAATGCATCAAGACTGATTTGTTAATGTTGGTACACATTTTCCATCATTGTTATGCTATTATGCCATTAACATAAATTAGAACATAGAAGTAATTTAAAACTGTTAGCTGACACAGGTATATCTCATTTCTGGTGATAATCAAATATAAAGGAAGGAGGTTAGGCTTAATAGCACACAGTGTCATTGTGTGAACTGTTGATGGACACAGGTGGTTGTGTTAGCATCCAAAACCCATCTCAAGTCTGAATTTTTCTTATTTTTCTGTTAAACAGAAATTTAAAATCTAATAAAACAATCCATAGATGTCTCTTACCCAACTAACTTTTCTAAAGTCGTTTCTTCTCTTTTACTTAATACTGATTTGCATAGGTTCTATCTCACTTTTTTTTTTCTAGCCCTGCACAGTTATATATGACATTTTCCCTTGAGGAAAGAACCCACTAAGACGTGGCCAGGAATTATGTGGGTTGATGATGTTACCTCCCAATTCACTTGTGTGTTGATGAGAATTGGCTCCCTTTTGTTTTTGAGACAGTAGCTGTTGCTGGCTTGGATCTCTCTCTGCAGACCAGATTGGCCTTGAACTCACAGAGATCTACCAGCCTCTGTCTCCTGAGTGAGTACTTTTCATTAAAGTCATAGTTGTATTATCCCATATTCTTAACACTTTGGAACAAATGGTAATGAGAGACACTGCAGGAGGTACTTCTTGGGCTGAGAGAGTTGAGAAACTGGGCAAATTATATAGGAAGACTGCCGTGGGAAAAGGCTTGCTGCTGTTTTCTAGGGAGTCTGTCAGGTTAAGTACTTTACTTGGCCTTTGGCCTAATGAAAAGAAAACCGAAATTGATTATATGATGGGAGATAAAGCCAGATGATGGAGCATGGATTTCTCAGATTTAAGCTTAGGAAATCTGACACACCTGAAGCCTCTCTCTCAGCCAGAAAAGTTGGGCTGTCAATGGATATCACAATGAAAATGCTGGATGAATGTCATGACAAGAAGTGTTGTATGAGACCTTGCTACAACCAGATGTGAAGGACCAAATGTAAAGTGACAAATGACCTTTTAAGGGTCATTTCATCTTAAAGGGTTCCATCAGTTCTAGTTGAGCCTGTGAATGTCCTGTGATACAAATGTTCATGGATTAGGCATTCTGAACCTGAGCTTTGGAAGGTCCAGACTCAGACTGGAAAATAGCTGCACATAAAGTCATGGAGTGTGTTTACTTTTGCAAATCCACCAGTATTTGCGAAAGTAAAGAGTTCAACACCAAACCTGACAAGTGGAGCTCTTTTCTGAGTGAGGAATTCTCTAATGATAATGGAGGATAAGGGTACTATGTCATATTACTTTTAGAGATCCTAAGCAGATAAGATTAAAGCCTCAGACAAACTCTCAGGCATTATAGACTGTTTTTGTACACTGTTACACTGTGAAGAAATGTCACTGAGATTGGTTTGATAAAAAGCTAAATGGTCAATAGGTAGGCAAGATTTTGGGGGCAGAAAGGATACTAGGAAAAAGAAAGGCAGAGTTCTGGAGAGACAGACAGACAGAAAGTAGCATGGGCAGTACAGAAAATTAATAGCAAAGTCACAAGACAGAAAGCAAATCAGTAGAAATGGGTTGATTTATATTATGAGCTAGCTAAAAACAAACCTAAGCTGTCTCTCAAGCTTTCATAATTAATAAGAAGTCTCTGTGTGATCATTTGGGAGCTGGCAGGTGGGACAGAAAGTCTGCTTACAAATGGTACCCAACATCTGACCACATATGTCCACATAAGACCCTAGAAAGCTTAAAAGAAGGTTCCAAACACAGAAAAACAAAGCCAAATGCAGCTTCTTAGACCATTGTCTCTCATGCCTGCTCTAGTACAGAGACACATCTCCCAACAGCTGCCTGCATGCTTGAGGTGCCAGAGTGCCATGAGCTAAGCCATGTGGTAGGTTTAAGATTTAGCTCATTCAACTGAATTTACCAAGCTTTGCTGACTCCCCATGGAAGGCCTTACCTTTTTAGAGGAAGGGATGGAGGGTGGGTTGAGGTGGGGAGTAGGGGGAGGGATGAGAGGGGGCTCTATGGTTGGTATGTAAAATGAATAAAAAATTTCTTAATAAAGAAAAAAAAGAATAAGCATCACATTTTGGAGATTTCACACAAAATAATGTAAATCATCACATTATGGTTTAGTATGACTATAAACTGAAATGATAATATTTTAATATAATTGGTTGAATAAAGCACATCATTAAAGTTAAAAAATGTTTTGCTTATTTAGACAGAAAAGGTTACAGATATGCAGTAAAGCAGTTCAGATGGAAAAATCCTCTAAATAGGTACCAGTGTTTTTAAACAGTGTGTATGGGAAAAATGGGCATAGACAGTCATAGAAAAAATAGTTTTAAATAATAGTAAAGTCTTTAAAGAGCAAGTAAAGTAATAAAAACAAAACCATGTAAGGATGGAAAATACACAAGGAGTATGGATCCTATATAGTGTCTTGTTAACTCTGAATTTTTTAAATGTTAATGCACAGAAAACAACAGTTGCTAAGAGAGACATTGGGTTATAGAAACCACTAAATTAAACCAACCAATATTTTTTAAAATGTTTTAACTTCAAAATGAAAGTTGGATAACGTGTTGCATTAAGGGTTTGGTTATGATTTGTTTCCAAGTGAAATGAAAGTCTGTGAATTCCTTCCAGATTAATAGAGATAAGATTTGACCAGGGGACACTTTCTGAGTAACTTGGCTACAGACATGGGAGAAGAAGACTACATGACAGGTGACATGTAATCCCTCGACATGGGAACATCTCTGAGATGAGATGAGATATGATAAGTCTTCTTGGCTACAGAGCCCTCATGACTTATTATTACATTCTATCCTTTCATATGGCATGGATAGGGATTTTTATTACAACTTGATTATAAAGTTCAAATGACTTATACAATTGACAGATGCCTTTTACCTGCTCAAATATAAAACAAAAAATCATTTTTAACTGATTTGTGTACACTGCACATCCCATACTTGTGATAATGCAGATATGTATGTTACCTTTGAAAGTTTATGTATTTTCAGAGCAAAAGGACAAGACACCAATGAAAATGAATGGTTTAGGTGATCCAGCATCTCAGAGTGCCTCTGTTGCAGTTTTCTCAGAGTTCTGCATCGAGAAGAGCTTCAAAGCTATTGACTGAGATGATTCAACATCATAGACTACTCCAGCCAGGACTTCAGATAAGCCTTGCACTTTACCATTGCACAGAGACTGGACAACAAACAATACAGCTAACTCTGTCAGGACTTGACCATTATCCCAATTTTTTCAGGGTCTCGTAAGGATGCCAATGATCCTAGACAACAGGGATCAGTCTAGAAAACATGACAGCAATAGTCCCAAGATATGGGGTGGATGGCTTTTAGTCATTCAATGGGTTATAGATTTGTCATCATTTAGGGGTGTTGGTTAAAAGTTGTTATTGGTCATAGTCAGAAAAAGAGCTAAACAATGGAGTTAGGTTCAAGAATCTCTTCCGAATGAAAAAAAGGGGGATATAGTATAAGAATGATGAGATAAAAGTGTAGATTCTTCAGTCTATTTTTGAACAACCACCAGTCTCAAATAATTTACATTGATACAGATTTTTGTATATTGATACAAATTTAAGATTATTTTTGTTATAACATACTATACATATGTTTCTACTCTTGTTCAAGGTATTGTACCTATGAAGCTCATTTAACAATGTTTATAAATTTCTAGTCCTTGAAAATTATTATTACAAACTATTTAGGTTAACAAAGAAATACAAGTTAGTAATTACTCACCTATAACAATCAAACTTGTAGTCATGTTACATATGTTTTTAGGATCAAACAGAGATATATTTTAGATAGGCAAATGGTCTTCCAACACTTCAGAGATATACAGACTACAGAATTTAAGATGTTTTAATAACATAAGGCTTTTCATGACAAAGAGACACATCTCCTGGCAGCACCAGTCTACATCAGATGAGATGATGAACATTGAAGAACCTCCATATGGAGCTTGCTTTCTTTGTGGCAAAAGTTAGCCATGGGGCAAGAAACTGCCCTTGCCTCAACTACTTACAATAAGCTGTCCAAACTGGACAAGCAGGACACAAAAGAAAGTGACTACCAAACTTTGCCAAGACAGGGTAGGACTGTTCTTATCCTGCTTTGCAGAAAGGTCTGTCAGATATTATATCGAAGATGGATGCCCCAATGTTGCAGAGAAACTTCTGGTGGCTATCCAGGCAGCCAGATGTCTCTTTTGTTTTGGAAGTTGCTTGCTCTGCACTTCCCTTTTACTCAGGTGACATTATATCCTTCCAGGTTCTTTGATAAAGTTGAAGGCTAGATAGTCATAGCTTTACTTAGTCATGATAGAAGGTAAATTAGGTACAAAGCTTTAGATTCACTAAGATAAAATAAATAATGGAGTATTTTCTCCAAATATGCCAAATACAAATGGAGTCAACATTGTAAATGCAATTCTTACCTGATAATTGTTCTTATTGTATATAGTTTTATTAGGTTAGAATTAAAACATTTCCTTTTTATTTACAAAAGGGGGAAATGTTGTAGAATAATATTTTCATACACTGTGAAGAAATGTCACTCAGATTGCTTTAATGAAAGGCTAAATGGCCAATAGCTAGGCAAGATTTTCCAGGCAGAGAGGATGCTGGGAAGAAGGGTGGAGATGCAGATAAAAGTTGCCAGCCAAATGGAAAGAAAGCAGCTGGGCAGTACAAAGAAAAGGTAATAAAGCCTGAGGCAGGAAGCACATTAATATAAATGGACTAATTTAAGTTATGAGCTAGCCAAAAACAAGCCTCAGCTATCCACCAAGCTTTCACAATTAATAAGATGTCTTCATGTGGTTATTTTGGGATCTGGCAGGCTGGATAGAAAAGTCTGCCTATAATTGGAAATCCATTACTGTTTTCATAGTCCTTAACTTGTGTGTCAGTGTTTCTGTGTATCCAGTGTCATAGGTAAGTTTTAGTTAGGGTTGTGATAGACATGGAGTCCATATGTTTCATTTAGCACCAGCATCTGTACTAGCATGCAAGACATTCCCATAATGCAGGTGTGAGTTCTGTATTGACTACTGATTTTCCCTTCTGTTCTTTCTTCAGTTAATCTCTTCCCTCTTCCTCTTCCTCTTCTTTCCTGTTCCATTCCTCTCCTACTAATTTAGCAGTTAACATCATGGAACAGAAGCATTAGGCCTCTCAAGCACACTTCTTAGTGACTTGTTTGCAGGGTCACTCCCGGGGAGGGGGCAACACATTTATCAACTTAATTTGCAATAATTTCTCACCTGTAGAATAAATAAGATGTGACTTGGGAAGGTAGGTATAGGTTCATATGAAAACATGTCAGTACCATGAATACATGAATGAGATAGAAGAAAGTCCCAGGATAAGGATTTGAATGACGAATAGGCAACATTTACTAGTTTGCTATGGAAGAAAACTCTACTAAATTTATTTATTTGAAATTATGAAGTATTGAACAGGGGTCTTGAAACATATTTCTTGATTTATGTTGTTAAGTGAACACATGGGGGAGAGTGGCATGTAAATCCATTTTTTGTTAGCTTGACAAATAGATGACTGTGTGTTAAAATCCTACTGTGAATCTTTCTGCTAGAGTAGTCATATTGTGAAGGAAATGTTACTCTTAGTTTGGATGGTAAAGTGAACTTATTTAAGGTGATGGGAACTCATGAAGAGATGCCAGCAGAAAGAGGAACCACTTGCCTTACAAGAAAAGCTGTGATCTGTCTGTGACCCAGGGTTGTGCTGAGGATGAGTCTGAGCTGAGAAAGAATTCGTGTGTCCCATGTTCGGTCCTGACTCCTCAAAGGTCTTATGATATGGTAACTGGTGCTTGGCACTTAAAAGCAATTGTTATTTTTATATTTATTTGTTTGTGGTTAGGGCAAACAGAGGAATGACAAGGTGTACATGTGGAGGTCAGAAGACAACTTGTGGGAACCAGTTCTGTTCCTACACCATGTGGGTATTACAGATTGAACTCAGGTCATAAAGCTTGGCATAAAGTAGGCATCTTTACCCACTGAAGTATCTTTCCAGTACCACTTGACCTAAAAAAACAACAACAACCAACTTTTATTTTATTTTTAGCTTTATTTAATTTATTATTGTGTGTCTGTGTATGTGTGTGTGTGTGTGTGTGTGTGTGTGTGTGTGTGTGTGTGTGTATGAGTGAGTATTTCGACTGCATGTCTGTTTGTGCCCCATGTTTGTGGTCAGAAGAGGGCATTGGATCTCCTAGGGGTGGAGTTAAAAGATAATTGTGAGCTGCAGTGTGGGAGCTGAGAATCTAACTGCTGTAAGATGAACAAGTGCTCAGACTTGCTGAGCCAACTCTCCAGCCCTCTACTTGGCGCTTTTAATAAAATTAATGAGATGTAATTTGTTGCTATTTTTTTTTTATTTTTTGTTGTTGTTAGTTTGCCTCCCCCCATCTCCTTTGGGGAGAAGAAAAAAACCAAAAACAGAAAACATCTCTTCATCAAGATAGGGCACTGAAAGCAGGCCAAAGAAATGATTCCACCCAAGTCCAGTTTAGAGAACCAGTGAGGTTTTGGGGTGTTTCTTGTAAGAGTATGGTGAAGAAGCTACTTACAGATACACAGATGACTGAAAGGCTCCTACTAGCATGGGTACAGACTCATCAAAGTAACATCACTCTGGCCCTTAGCACCACTGACTTGCTGGAGGTCCCACTGATTGGATAGTCTCTTTCTATAGCAGCTGTAACTGTTTGTATAACCTTGGGAAGGGACCTTGAGTGTATCTCTCAGATGAATCCTGAGACTTTGTGAGTTTTTATTTTACTTCTTGAGCCTTAATAGAGTGCTTCAATTCCAAGGAAGCAGCAACACAGTATGTGCACAGCACTGTCAGCTACACAGTTCTGAAATACCAGTCTGAGCCGGTTCCTAGGATCCAAAGTTTGCAACAGGGACATTTGACTAGTTTTCTTTACCTGGTTGTCATGGTGCTCAGCCAGAGACAGTTCTAGAAAACTGTGTCTTTTCTAGACACACATGAACTTGTGTCAGTGAAAAGGTCTAGTGTTATAAAAAGTAAAAAGGGTGATACTTTCAGCACTGCGCTAGAATCCTGAGACAAGGACACTTTTTTTTTTTTTTTTTTTTTTTAGCTTTATTAAGTGAGAGGAAGAAATTTACATTTGGGACTTGATACGTTTGAAGCTATGTGAGAGTCAGGTTGAAGCATTCCTCCCCAAGTGAGTGTGAGAGAAACTGCCC